>NC_031953.1:1740736-1931276 GCF_000303195.2 Fusarium pseudograminearum CS3096 | reverse complement strand
TCACCGACCCAACTACTAATCCGCCCCTTACCAGCTTGACTAAGGGAGAGCGGACGGGATCCCGTATTTTCTGGTAGGTATGGTCGTATGTGATGGTTTGTGGTTGTAGTTGGGATTATAGCATCTTGCCTTCATCACTCAGTGGCAGAGCTTAGATAGCACTCCTCGGCAACTCGACTAATGATGGTGCAAAGAACCTCGAACTACCCCAATACACTGCTTTCCCGTGGAAAGGGATCTCGCTACTAGGTTATACATAAACTAAGAGCTTGGAACTGTTACTTAAGGCTCCGGAATCTCTGGTGGTGATGCTCAGATAGGTGGATAGCCGCAAACTGATTAGAAGGCCAAAGATATATACGAGAAGAAAATAGTCAATTACAACAGTCACCGACCATTGAATACATGCATCATTATCTAAAGCAGTGGTGTTGATCGTATTGCTTTTTGTCTACGTTATCCTTCTGGAGGATCCTTGGCTGATGGATCATGCCTGGCGTTCGATTAGCCAATGACTTTAGTAGCTGATCCTTAAGGATGTGGTCTAGCAAGTACTATAATGACCTATGGGAAAAACTTGATGAGATGATACTGTGTTTTCCGTCAACTTCTGTTGGCGCACGAAATAGAGACGTACGAACGTTGAGAAGTGGCGTAAGCTGTACAACCGTTGAACCATCACGAAAGTATGTGATCCCTATAATGCTCCCACACTCTTTCTATGATTCACTGCTTTTAGACTTGCCTATCTATATTTAGGACCCCATCGTCTTAGTCTTCGCAACCTAGGTAGGTAAAATGAGCATATTCTCAAAATGATTACAAGAATATATCTTCATTCCTGTTCTAGGTCCTGGGTATAGGGTAATCTCCAGGCTTCCGGATTAATGTTGGCGCCGTACAACGCAGCTAGCTCCTGTAGTGGGCCCGTGCGCGTTGCTTCCTTCCCTGGTAGCAAACAAAGGTAGGCGTGTCGGATCTTCAGCTTTGAAGCTCCAAATTTCCTGGTCTCTCCAACAACAATCAAAGCCTCCATTTCCTTTGTCGGGGATTTTTTTATCAACGTCCCACATTCATTCGTCAATCTTGAACATACAAAGCGAAGCGAAAACTTTACGTATTACCTTGTTCTTACCGCTTATCCTTTCCTCCTAGCGCGCAGCTTCGGGAATGACGAGTATCGCGCTATCGATCTGATCCGACCACGACCATGGCGGCCGCAGACGTGGATATTGGCTACGTCGCAGGCCACCTTGGCCTCGATCAGCCTGTTATCGCGTCCCTGACGACCGAGCCAACCGTTGAGCTCGTAAATATCATTTTGCAGGCTGTCGCAGCCAGAGCGCACGAGTTTGACACTCTGTATGCCGAAAAGCTCGAAACCGACATTTCACTCGAGAACGCGGTGCGCAGCAACGAAACGCGATCGCAAACCTCCAAAGCTACCGTGGACAAGGCCCTCAAGGATGTTGAAGAGGCTAGGCAGCAATTGAAGAATGAAGGTATGTGTCGGTGAGGCGTGGAGTTGAGCTGCATGATTGTTGACATTGCTTTTTCCACGTAGAAACCAAACGACAATCAGTTGAGAACGAGCTTCAAGTCTTCAAGGCTAAGAAGTCGGACTACGATGCCGAGATTAAGGCTCTCAATGATAAGATTGAGACCCTCCAGTCATCGAACCGAACCAACTTGAGCATCATCGAATCCAACAACAAACGCGACCAAACTATTACCGAAGAGCTCACAAAGCAGCACCAGCGTAACGTCGAGCTCTCCCGCGAGATTACCACTCTGCAGCAATCAGAGCAAAATGCGCGAGGCCAGCTCAGCAGTGCCAAGTACCGAGAAGAATCACTCCAGCAGCAGCTCGACCTTGCCCGGAAGAACAGCGAATGGCTAGAGAATGAACTCAAGACCAAGAGCGAGGAGAGTCTTAAGTACCGAAAGGAGAAGGGTGCCCGCATCGCTGAGCTGCAACGACAAAATGAAGACATCCAATCTCAGATGGATGCTCTCAAGCGAACGGAACAGCAACTCCGCGAGCGACTCGACGCCATGCAGTCCAAGGCAGACGATGCTCTAGTGAAGCTCCAGAAGCAAGAGGGAACCCACGCACAAACGATCGAGAGTTACAAACACGAGCTCGAGGACCAGAGACGACTGGTGGAGATGTCCGACCAGTTGAGCAAGAAACACCAAGAGCGTGTGCGTGATCTCGAGGCCGAGAAAGAGCGACTCCGTGACAACTACGAAAACGAACTCCGACGAGTTCGAGTCGAGCTTGAGAAAGAACGGGAGAACTCTTCGCAGATGGAGGAACGAATCAATCAACTCCAGGCCGAAATTGACGAGCTTCAAGTGCGAGCTGAGCAGCACGTACCTCCACCAGCTGAATCTACACCACAGACCCCCCGTGCTAATGGCACTTTTATGCGACCCTCGTCTCCTTTCGCAACTCCCGGGTCTATTCGAGCCAAGGGCGCCATTACTGCGACACAGGCTCTTGATCAGCTGTATCAAGTCAAGGGTCAGCTGGCTACTGAGAGACGTCGCAACCAGCAGCTGTCTGAGGAGTTGGACAACATGATGTCTGCTCTGGAGGCGAAGGCGCCCGAGATGCAAGAACTTCATGCCGAAGCTGACCAGCTCCGAGAAGAAATTACTCGCATGTCAGAGCTTTCGCAGGACAGCTACAAGGAGCGTGATGACGCCAAGAAGGCGGCGAGAAAGGCCGAAAGCGCACTTGCAACTGCACAGTCTGAATCCAAGATTCTGCGCACTCAACTACGCGACCTTGGTACTCAGATCAACATGCTCTTGTTCCAGATCCACGCCATGGAGAAGGGCATGGACCAGCTCACAGACGAGGAGACTTACCGCCTCCAGCAACTGCAGAAGGGAGAGATTTCCGAAGAGGCCATATCAGACATGTCCGACACTCACCAGTTCATCACACAGAAGCTGGTCGTCTTCAAGGACGTCCAGTCCTTGCAATCCAAGAATGAGGAGCTTCTGCGTATTACTCGTGAGCTGGCTGATCAACTTGAGAGCGAGGAGGCACTCGCAGAAAAACATCAGGCTAAGCAAGATCACGACATGGTCGAGAAGCTCCAGCAAGAGCTGGTTCACATGACTGATGAGACAAGGTCAATCAAGAAGACCATGGACAGCTACAAGACTGAGCGAGACATGTTCCGACGACTTTTGCAACATCGAGGTGTTAACGGCGATGAAGCTTCCATGATGCGTAACTCGATTGCTGGCGGTGAACGCTTGCCTTTGGCTAGTATCGAGGCAACTGAGCAGACCGAGGCCCTCAACGAAGCCATCCGCAAGCTTCAATCCGAATACGACAACTATCGCGATGCTCAAGATGGAGTCCGTAAGGACTTGCGAGACCAAATCGATTCATTGTCAGCTGAACGAAACGCCCTTCAGACTGACAAGGTCAAGCTTCAAGCCGAGTCTCGACTTGAATCTGAGAGACGCGAAATGTTGCATACCAACTTCGTCGCCCTTCAAGGCGAGAATCACGAGCTTCAGAAGCGAAGCCAAATTCTATCCGAGACCGCTGCTAAGCAGGACATTCGTACACAGCAGGTTGCCGAGGAGCTAATCGAAGCTAAGGGGCTACTTGACAGTGTTCGCAATGAGACTGCCAACCTCAAGGCTGAGAAGAAGCTTTGGAAGGATATCCAGGACAGGCTGAGCAAGGACAACGAGAATTTGATTGAGGAGAAGAATCGCCTAAACAACCTGCTCGCAACTCAACAATCGCTCGAGAACGAGCGCAATATGTCCGACTCAGAGGCACGACGCAAAGCACAGTCCAAGATTGAAAGCCTCGAGCAGCAGCTTAGCGACACTCAGAGGAAGTTGAACTACGAGTCGGAAGAAACTAAGAAATTGCAGCTTAGGAAGGAGTACGAGTCGAAGGAGTCTCAGAAACGAATTGACGAGCTCATGACGAGTTTGAGTCAGATTCGTGAGGAGCACGTTGCTGTTAAGACCAGCAGGGACCATCTGCAGGCTCGTGTTGATGAGTTGACTGTCGAGTTGCGCAACGCTGAGGAACGTGCTGGAAGGCTTCAGCCTCGACCTACTCCCCGACCTGGCACCATGGAGGTTGGCGAACAACAGCAGCAACTTGAGAACGAGATCCAGGACCTTAATGTTGAGATCTCCGACCTCAAGCGAGATTTGGACATGGCCAACACCCACCTCGAAAATGCGAAGGCACAGGCTGAGCAGTTCAAGGAGCTTAGTCAGGCCAACGAAGAAGCCCTTGAAGATTTGCGAGGATCACAGGAGCAGTACCGTCAAGAGCTGGAAGCACTCATTGAGGAGAAGGATGCCAAGATCAAGGAGATTACCCAGCGCGCCGAGGATACATCTGCTGAATTGTCTCGATCTAATACCGAGCTTTCCAGCCTTCGTGACTCCCAGGGCGAGATTGCACGACGGTACGAGGACGAAAAGGCCATCTTGCAAGAGGAGGTGAGCCGTCTTAAGGAGGAGAGTGCCAGGCACTTGGAGGCCACTCGGTACCATCAGCAGGATCTCCGTTCCCAGGCTGAGATCGCTTCCAAGGCCCAACAGGATTACGAGCAAGAACTTGTTAGGCATGCTGAGGCTGCCAAGCTCGTGCAACAACTTAGAGCCGATTATAACGCCCTCAAGAGCGAGGCGGCGTCTCTGAAGTCCGAGGCCGACTCTGCCAAGGTAACTCTTGCTCAAAGTGAAAGCTCTTGGGAGGATCGTCGACAACAGTTGGAACGAGAGATGGCGGAGGTCAAGACTCGACGGGAGGATGTGAACTCACAGAACAAGATCCTTCACCAGCAACTGGAGGCCTTGACTGCACAAGTCACAGCGCTTCAGCAGAAGCGAGGTGGAGATGACGAGGAGGATGAAAGGATGTCGCCTGTTCCTTTGGGAGATGCTACCGAAGGTCTGCGCGAACTCAATAGCTATCTTCGACGTGAGAAGGAAATTCTCGAGGTTCAGTATGATCTCAAGGCTCAGGAATCCAAACGACTTCAACAACAACTCGAGTATACCCACTCTCAACTGGAAGAGGCACGTCTCAAGCTCGACCAAGAGCGCACGCAAGCTGCTCAGAGTGGCAGGACATCTATGACACACCAAGACCTCATGGAGAAGCTGAATGAGTTAAACATTTACCGCGAGAGCAGTATGACGCTGCGAAACGAAAACCAACAACTCAAGGACCAAATCGGCGAAAAGAACCAGAGAATCGAGGAGATGGAGGCTCGAATCCACCCACTGGAAGCAGAGATTGACACACTCAAAACTCAGAAGTCTTTCTTGGAGGATGAGATTAAGCAAATCCAGGAGGACCGCGACAGATGGCAGAAGCGCACCGAGGGCATCTTGACCAAGTATGGAAGAGTCGACCCTGCCGAGATGGAGCAGCTCAAGGAGAAGATCACCGAGTTGGAGGCTGAGCGAGATACACTGAAGCAGGGCGAAGAGCCCCTGAAGGCTAAGCTCGCAGAGGTCGAGGCCAATTTCGAGACTGAACAAGCCAACTGGGCCGCTACCCGCGCCAAGATTATCGAACAGGCCAAGGAGCGATCAAGGAAGCTTACCGGAGAGAAAAACGAGGCAATTCAACGCTCCACTCAAGCCCAAGAGAGCTTGGACAAGGCCAACGCCGAGCTTGAGGGTATCAAGAAGGAGGCGGAGGAGTCTAGGAACCAGAGGTCTGAGCTGGAGCAACAAATCAGGAACTTCCAAAAGGAGATTGAGCAGTTACGACAACAAGCACAGACCACCCAGCCTGCACCCAGCACTGCCCAGTCAAACGAGGTCTCGGGCTCCTCTGAGATTGTCGCTCAACTCGAACAGCAGCTTGCTAATCTTCGCAATGAGCTCGATAGCATCAACGGACAGAAGCAGAGTGCCGAGCAGCAACTCGAGACTCTCCGAGGTGAGCTGCAGTCAGCTATCTCAGAGCGAGATGAGGTGGCTAAGAAGCTTGAGGAGGCTGCCAGCACCACTGCACCGGCTGCACAGACTGCTCCCGAGGTTGTTGCTCAGGCTAACGGGCAACCTGGCGCTGGCATCACTGACGAGGAGAGGAAGGCCCTTGAGGAGAGGGCTGCGGCTGCAGAAGCCAAGGCAACCGAGTTTGAACAGAAGGCCAACGAAGTTGAGGCCAAGATTCAAACTACAATCAAGGAGCGTTCTGACAGAATGCGAGACACCTTGAACGCCAAGCTTAAAGAGAGCAGGCAACGCATGGAAGACGAGTTCAAGAAGAGGAACGCGGATCTGGATCTCCAGTTCAAGCAAGAGAAGCAAATCTGGCTGGCTGAAAACCCCAATGCCAAACCCAACACAGATGCTCCCAAGACCGAAGCAACGGAGCAGCAACCTCCTGCAACGCCTTCCAAGGCTGAACCTCCCGCCGTGCCTCCAACACCCACATCTGCTGGGCCGACCGATATGTCTCAGCTTGATGATGCCGGCATTCGACAATTCCTTGCAACCAACCCTACGGTCAAGAACATTGTTGCGGCCAACATCAAGAAGAAACTTGAGATTGAAAGCTCTAAAGTGAAGGCAGAGCTAGAATCGTCGCTAAAGAACGAGTACGAATCCAGGATTTCATCAGCTCGAGAGCAGGCCCAGCTTATGGAATCAAAGAAGTCTACGTTGAGAATTAATATGGCCGAGAACAAGCTGAGACTGGCTGCTGCCAAGATCAACGTTGTCGAGAAGGCGGCTTCTGAGACACCCCAGAAACCCGTCGTCGAAGTCTGGGAAGTGGCCAAGACAGCGCAGGCACCCCCTCCTGCACCCGCTGTAGCAAAGCCAGCTCCTGCAAAGCAAGGGCCAGCACCCGGCCTGCCTCCAACGCCTGCGACACCTGCAGCTAAGGGCGCCCAAGCAGCACCAACGATGACACCAGCAGGTGCACCACCTACAACGGAAGTTAAGCCCGCACAGGCCGCGGCTCCGGCGGCGAGTGGAGTTCCTCCCCCTAAGGCCAACCCCTTCGCCGCTTCTACAAACGCCTCCTCGGCTTCTGTTGCCAACCCTTTCGCTACTAAGAATGGAGGTGGTGCGGCTCCCGCTACCAAGGAGGGTCAGCCTCAAGCCCAGGCGCACCAGGGCCAGCAACAGACTCAACAGCAGGGTCAACAACAAGGTCAACAACAAGGCCAGCAGCCAGTACGATCCGGCATCCCCATGCCTCGTGGTGGTGGTGGTGGACGCGGAAGAGGCGGGGCCTATGTGCCTCCAGGTCAGCGTGGAGCCAGTGGCACTCAAGAGGGCGGACATGGCCATGCTGGCCGCGGAGGTCGAGGAGGACGTGGAGGTGGCCGTGGTGGAATGAATCCAGGTGCTAATGACTTCCAGCCTGGCAACAAGCGCCCACGAGGTGATTCTGAGGTTGGTGGAGGGGCCAAGCGTGCTCGGGGAGCGCATTAATAGACCAACGGGGTTGGCATATTCCGAACGGAATTGGGTTATTTGAGGCGTACAACACAAACAAAACGTATGTAATTATTTGACTTTATGGCATGGAAGGTGAATGCATGGGACGAGAGAATGGACGACTGTTTATGGAGAGTGTTACAGCATTACATGTTTACATACTGTCTTTGGGTTCCTAAACGGAAAAAGAGAAATATTTCCTTGGTTTAAAATTCTACAAAACGATTTGCACTTGCTTGAGAACCTATACAGTGATGGGTGTCTTGTGGTACCAAGACAAGGTACAGAAGAATAATTGATGAATCCAAGTAGAGGCAACGGCTGTCATCAACCACGTGTACATCAGCATATGTGTGACCCTCCGCTTACTGATGATAATTTGTGAGACATGGGCCAAGTATAAGTATCTCCTGATGGAACGCGTCTCATGGTGTTGGTTGCAGTTCACCAGTGGTGGAGGTCGGTGGATCGGCATCAACTTTTGCCGATAACGATAAGGCAAGAAAAAGTGTCAACGAAAAAATTGGGGACCTTCTTACAGATTTCAAGACCAACTCGGCCAGGAAGAACAGGACATTATAGCGACTTCCCTGCGACAAACGACGACAAAATAGGAAATCGCGACCGCCTTTAAACTAGGCGACTTCCTTCTACTCAAATGGTCCCTCCATCAAAAAAGCGCAAGCTCCCCGCCGCAACCGGTCCCGCCACGAAACGATCGAAAAACATACCCAAACCTTCAAGCTCCAAGAAGAAGAGCGGAAAGGAGTCGCGCAGTACCGTAGAGGCCGGTGCGCTTTCCTGGGCTTCAGTCGGAGAAGACTTCGGCGGACTTGAGGTCATTGAGGGCGTGGACGTTGTCAAGGATGGTAACCGAGTGCAATTCCTGGTGTCTGGCGACAAGAACAAAAGCAACATAATCGACCCCCAACAAGAAGTTGTCGATGGCGATCGACCTTTTGAAGGGTTTGGCGACGACGCTGTGGAGGTCGGGGATATCGATTCCGGCGAAGTTGGCAGTGATCAAGCTGGCGCTGAGAGCAAGAAACCTCAAGGGAAGAATAAGGGCAAGAATGAGCCAAAAGAAGGGCAAGAAAAAGCAGACCAAGAAACCAACAAAAAGCAGAAACAAAAACAGAACAAGAACAAACTGGATGGGAAGAACGGTGCCGGCAACAAACAAGACGAGCAGCTGGTCAAGGCCGCGCAAGGCGTACAAAAGTCCTCTACACGCGGGGGCAACACGTTCGGCGCGCTGGCCGATGGGAACGACTACAAAGACCAAGAAGACGTCGACATGGCGGCCTGGGTTTCTCTGAACCTGTCACCCCAGATCATTTCGGCCATCGCAAAGCTCAAGTTCATGAAGCCGACCAAGATTCAGAAGAGGACGATTCCCGAGATTGTGGCTGGCCATGACGTTATCGGCAAGGCGCAAACAGGTTCCGGAAAGACTCTCGCATTCGGTATTCCCATGGTGGAGCGGTGGTTGGAGATGCAGGAGCAAGGTGTCAAGAGAACGGGTCCCATGTCTTTGGTGCTTTCTCCGACCCGAGAATTGGCCAAGCAGCTTGGAGACCATCTCAAGGCACTATGCGACGGCCTCCCTAGCGCACCGTACGTGTGTGTTGTGACAGGTGGTCTCAGTATTCTAAAGCAGCAGCGACAGCTGGAGAAGGCCGATATTGTCATTGGTACACCCGGTCGTCTTTGGGAGGTTCTTAGTGGTGACCGAGCTCTGCAAAGCAAATTTGCCAAGATCAGATTCCTTGTTGTCGATGAAGCGGATCGACTTTTCAAGGTTGGACAGTTCAAGGAGGCAGAAGATATTATTGGAGCTCTTGATGGAAAGAGCCCCGGTGATGACGCTGAAAGCGAGGAGGAGTCGGAGGACGAGGATGAGGATGATGAGGGTGCTGCACGACAGACCCTCGTCTTTTCAGCTACTTTTGACAAGGACCTCCAGACTAAGCTGGCTGGCAAGGGCAAATCTTCAGGAAATGACGACGAGAAGATGGCGTATCTGATGAAGTGCCTCAAGTTTAGGGGCGAGCCCAAATTTATCGATGTCAACCCTGTCAGTCAGATGGCCGAAGGTCTCAGGGAGGGACTTATTGAGTGTGGTGCTATGGAAAAAGTGAGTTTACAGCACATATACACAACTTCACGATACTAACAAATTGCAGGATCTCTACCTTTACACTGTTCTTATTTTAAACCCCGGCCGCCGCACTCTGGTTTTCACAAATTCCATCTCTGCTGTTCGCCGTCTTACACCCCTGCTTACGAACCTCAACCTTACAGCTCTGCCCCTACACTCTCAAATGGCACAGAAGGCGCGTCATCGTTCTCTCGAACGCTTCACTGCTTCCCGCAACTCCATCCTTATTGCTACTGATGTTGCTGCTCGTGGTCTTGATATCAAGGAGGTTGACCAAGTCCTGCACTATCACGTTCCTCGATCTGCGGATACTTACATCCATCGATCTGGTCGTACAGCTCGTGGCGAGTCCAGCGGTATTAGTGTAATCCTTTGTGCTCCTGAAGAGGTTCTTCCCACACGTCGTCTCGCAAGCAAAGTTCACGCCGAGCGCAGCGCGGGTGTCAAGAGAGAGCATTTCATCCAGACTCTTATGATTGACCGCAAGGCCGCATCGCGCCTTAAGCCTCGTGTGGATTTGGCCAAGAAGATCGCTGATACAATACTTGCCAAGGAAAAGGCCCACAGCGACGATACATGGCTGCGCAATGCTGCCGATGAGCTCGGCGTAGAATATGACTCCGACGACCTCGAGGAAATCAACGCGGGTGGTGGTAAGGGTGGTCGTGGTGGTGGACGAAAGAGAAAGGAGCAAACAGCCAAGCAGCTCACCAAGGCGGAAATGGGCGCTCTCAAGGCTCAGTTGAGAGAGGAGCTAAGCAGGAGAGTGAACCTGGGTGTGAGCGAGAGGTATATCACAGGCGGAAGAGTTGATGTCAGTGCACTATTGAGAGAAGGACAGCAAGGAGGTATGTTTTTGGGCAACACAGATGGATTGGGCTTCGACCTGTAGTGTTATGGAGATTTTGAGCGTGATTCGGCCCGGATATCTCACTTAAGGATGATGGGCTTTGTTGATAATAGAACAAAAGCACTATTCTTACTATATACTTCTCCTTTCGGTCCTTGATCAATTTGTCTGACTGTCCCTTTACAATGAGTCAAATGATTACTGTGTGTATTGCCATGTTGTATCTTGAAGCCGCGTAACCGCGGGAAACTTACAAGTTGGCCGCGGGGGTGAATGTGGAGATTCTTTGCCTGTAGCTATCCGAACTGTTTATCTATCATCCATCATGCACGTTTGCAGATCAAAGCACGAAGTGTAACTTACATCTAGCTGGGCAACTTACCCCAGCCTAGATCCACAACACCATGCAAGCCTCCGAGCCCGGCTCATACAGTAGCATCGAAACTAGCAACTCCCCGCGGGAAACTATTCATGATCAAATGAACATACAACACGAGAGATAACAGGCCAGGCGCAAATGATCCCGTTCCCCCTCATATGTGCGGGGTTGATAGATATGTGTATAAATACAATGACTCCAGAAAGATAATACAAAGACTCAAGAAGTCACCACAAACCATCCATCACTCAATCATCACTACAAAGCCTTCACAATGCCTAGTCTTGTAGAAACCCCCGAGTCTCTCTTCACACCCAAAGTCCAATCCAAACTTCATGCCAGTCGTGAGAAAGCATCTCGGGACTTTCGCTCCGATGTTGTCACCGTCCCCATCGAGGAGATGATGACTGCCATCCTGGAAGCATCTGTCAACGACGACATCTACGACCCAGAAGGTGACCCTTCCGTCAAAGCCCTGGAAGCTCGTCTTGTAGAGATGACAGGGATGGAAGCTGCTCTTTGGGCCATCTCAGGCACACAGGGAAACCAGATTTGCTTGAGGACGCATCTCACACAGCCACCGCATAGTGTTCTTCTGGATCATCGTGCGCATGTGCATTGTTGGGAGTCTGGGGCTTTGCCTGTCATTTCTCAAGCGAGTGCTACGACGATTCATGCGAAGAATGGAGTTCATTTGACGTTGGAAGATGTTAAGAAGAATATTATTGCTGATGGGAATAGTACGTTATCCTTCCTCGCGAAATGTCTGACAAAACGCTGACCATTACAGTTCACTTCCCACCTACTAGGGTTGTATCTCTAGAGAATACCCTCTCTGGAACGATTCTACCACTTGCAGATGCACAAGCAATCTCCAACTATGTTCGCTCATTCCCAGTTCCAGAAGGCCAGAAGCCCATCGCTATGCATCTTGACGGCGCTCGTATCTTCGACGGCGTAATTGGAGAAGGCGTTGATCTCAAGGCGTATGCAGCATGCTTCGACAGTATCTCCATCTGTCTAGCAAAGGGCATTGGCGCCCCAATGGGTAGTGTCATTCTCGGCAAGAAGCCCTTTATCGAGCGGGCCAAGTGGTTCAGGAAGATGCTGGGAGGTGGCACTCGACAGCCAGGAATGATGGCGGCGGCAGCTCTCGCAGCTCTGGAGTACAGCATTCCAAGGTTTTCATTGGTGCACACGATGACCAAGGAAGCTGCCGCGAGACTTGAAGCGGTTGGGTATAAGTTTGTCCTTCCGGTGCAGACCAACATGATCCTACCCGATATTGAAGCCGCTGGTATTCCGCCGGCAGCATTTGTCGAGTATTGTGCGAAGGAGAACATTGCGGTATTCCCAATGGCTAGACTCGTGTTTCATCACCAGACGTCAGAGGCGGCTGTTGAGAGCCTGGTGAAAGCGTTGACAAGGTTGATGGAAGATAAGAGGAACGGTGTGGCTCTGAACGACGGGGAGGCCCATGGAGGATACAGCTAAAGGAATCCATAATAGAACGTTTATTTATTAGTTTGTTTCGGCCGTATTTCGATGCATGCGTCCAGAGGAGGAATAATTGTTGCCCCCATCCATTGTGCCTTTGGTCGTTCTTCAATCGCCTTGATATCGTAGTCGAGAAGCAAAGCAGCCCCGATGAGCTTGAGCTCATGCGCAACAAAGAATCGTCCCGGGCTATACATGTTAGCATGCCATCGTTTGATATATTAGCAATGTCAAGCTTACCATGCGTGTCGACCATGGCCAAACGCCAAGTGAATATCACTAGTAGTCACCATTCCCAGACCTCTTATTCTCTTCCCTTCCTCCTCATTCTCTTTCTTCTCGTCGGCCGACTTCGCTTCCCAGGTTTCTCTAGGATTCGAGTACCTCCACGGAAAGTATTTCATAGCGTCTTTGTAAATACCCTCATCATGATGTGTCCCTTGAAGATTCACAGTAACGAAAGCACCACGAGGTAACGTCCACCCATAATCGGGGTTATGAAGACCCTCAGGCGCAATTACCTGCCGTTCGACAAGATTTGCTGCAAAGTTACTCAGGCGCTGGGATTCGCGAAATGATGAGTCGAGTCTCATGAGGGAAGCGAGGTTTTGCTTCGTCCAGGGACCCTCTACCGGTTTGTTCGTCTCGAGTTCATCTCTAATGGTATCAAGAGCGCGTTCAGAGGCCGGGAGGGACCAGAGATCCAACATCCAGGACTGGCCAGTTAGTACAGTTGTGTGAATAGCTGCAAAGTTTATAGGCAGAAGACGCTTAGAGATGACATATGGATTGAGCTCAAATGTGTTCCCCTCCGCCATGGCAAGACGAACATGCCAAGTTATATAATCTTCTGGAGGTGTCCAGCTCTTCATTTCGGGATCGCCAACTTCTTTGCGTCGCATGTCTTCTATGCGCTTTTCGATGGTCGGCAGCACACGACGCGTAGCTGCACGCCAATGAAGGTAATTTGGGATGGTGATGAGACGGCCGACAATAGGATGGAGAACTTGGGGGAAAGCGTGTAGCAAGAAACTGTTCCGGACAACGTCATCTGTGAAGCGCACCATAGAATCTATGAAAATAGGATCACGGCATATCGTGTCGCCCACAAGAAGACGGTTCGTAACTCGAGGAACGATGGCAAGCCACAAATCCCATATGTTGACTTTGGTGTAGCCTTGGTTGTCGACGTTACTGTGGTCCTTCTCGGCAGCTGCTTTGATCTTTGCCTCGACAGCATCCTTGACGGAGCTCTTGACCTCGTCCTGGACAGCTGGGACTAGCGATGAGAGATGGCGAGCTAGATACTTGTGCATAACGCGTTGCGCAAAGGTATCCTTGAGAAGTTCCTTGCCGAGAAAGTTGTACTCTGTGTGTAGGATCTTATCATGGGCGTGAGCTGCGGAGAGGATGTGGTCGGGCTGGTTCATCATCCATGGTATTTGCGACCTGGGGAGGATAACATCAGGAGGACGAGAGATTGGCGATGGAGCAATAAAGGGTAGGCCATTTTTGCCATACTATTTGCGATTAGAGACTTTATCTGATGTTTGTGGGAGGAAGACGGGAATACCTTTTCATAACCTTCACCAATCCATGCCTGATGCTGAGTAAAGTAGGCAAAACTATTTCGAATTCTAGAGAACCATTTCTTGGAGTCGTGACCAAGAACAGGAATGTCAGAAGGATACTGAGGTTGAGTAAGCAAGTCGACAATGAAAGAAATAAGTAAAAACAAAATGCTGTAGAGGACGACCCTTGCAAAGGTGATCTGCGCTAAGATATCGCCCAAGAAATTCATATTTGGAGCGTAAACACACGAGATAGCTTGAAAGATTGGGAGAGGAAGAAGGGAAAGAAGACAGTCGCGCTTGATATCATATCTATATAATAACGAGCTATAACTACCCCGGTCATAGCCAAGTAGCCAAGCCACATGTTTCCCGTCCTATCTTTCGTTCTTAGCCCTGGACCGACGAATGAGTGTGTATGAGGATGAGATGACGGCGTGAAGACAGGCATAGAGCTATAGGCTGATACTCGTTAAGCCAGTACTGGTTAGACTGGTAAGGTCGGTTAGAGCGGAACTTGGGTAGGCCAAGGGATAGCAGAAAACCAGAGACAGAAGCTGAGGATACAGAAAATAAATAGCTTAAGAGTGTGTCTAAGATGGCATAAAGTGACTAAATTATTTTGTTTTGTAGGCAAGCAGTATCAAGATTTCTGTATCCTCTCCCCGAGGCCAGGCTTACTGTACTGTTATTGATCACTTCTTCGTCAGCTGGTCGCTAGACTAGACTATTATAGCAGAAACCATCTCGTTCATTCCGTTCCATCTTGAAACTTTCTATATAAACTTGGAGAAACAAGGGAAAAGTATGTGTAACTGTATCTCTTGGCGCTGCTTCGCGCCTGTTTCTGAAACGTCTTTTATGTATCAAATGCAGGATCAAACATTTATTGCTGACCGTGATTCGATTACTGATTGAGCGGCGCTAAGAATTAAAGTTGACAGGGCTCAGGGGGTTGCCTACTTAGCGCTCCATATTCTCCCCCAGGTGTCTGCCAGATCCTAAACTCTCCATGGTATCAACTCTACTTCTCCTCCCAGATCCTCCAAGCTTCATCAACTCGAGTCCATTCGTGATACTCTCCTCGCCTCTAATCAAAAGTCCAATCTCGCCAGGATGGAACCAGTTCATCCAGACAAGCACCAAGAGCATCAGCATGCCGTCGAATACAAACACCCATACTTCGCTGCGCATCAATTGTCCGTCGTTGCCCTCGATGAACTCAATCACCCTGAATAGACTGCGCACCCAGATCAAAACGCCTGTCACGTACAGCGTTGCGAGATATGTCTGCCATCGGATTTTGGTCTGTGATGAATTCGGTGTTGGGGCACGCAACATGCGTATGTGGAAGACGGCGCTGACGATGATGAAGCAGCCAAAGAAGAAGAGCTGGACGAAAAGACCTCCAACGATAATCTTTTCACCCATCTTGTTCAGATCTTGAATAGCCATGAGACCGCCACCTATAACAATTGTCAGCGCTGTGCCCGGTAACCCCTTTAACTTGCGCCATACCGGATGATTGGAGCATAAACGATGCAACATCGCCAAACACAAAGAGCTTGGTAAGCCACTTGAGTGGAATCAGCGAATGATGCTCTCCGTCGGTCAAAAGAATGATTCTCCCCAGAATCATGTAGATCGAAGCTGCAAACAGTGCAGGCGCGATAAGAATCAGGACACTCTGCATGATGTACGGTCCCATCGTCCAACAGCCCGGTTCTTCATTGGTATTCAAGACTCGTCCGATGTATCCAACAACCTCGCCTGAAGCCTCTGAATTAGCTCATATCTTCATATCGCCATAATTAAAGGTACAACGTACAGAGTCCGCCCACGACCAACGGTATCAAGTACCATGTTCGAGTTCGCCAAAGTTGCAGCACATGCAACAGCGTCGTTATCGCAAAAAGAACCACAAAGACAATATTGGCTTCTTTCGACGGTACGAATCGATAAAATGCCCATGTTGCATTTTCGTAATCAGGGTTGCAGTCCATGGCTGCAATGACTAGGTTCGTTTCGGTATTAAACTAAACAGTAGAAACGGATAAAGATCGACAATAAAGAATAAACAATAAACACAAGTAGATCGAGATGCTAGTAATCGAAAGCACTGAACAAGCAAGCCAAAGTTCAAAGAGTAGTCTAGAAGAACACAGCCAATTCAAGCAGTCAGCATGGCTTCTTTATAAACAATTCTACCAAATACAATACAATACTTATAACACATCTATACGCGTATTCATCTTAGACAAAGAATACTTAGCCTAGTCGACTCTATCTCCATCTCCGATTGGCTTTTGGATTTAAGAAATCTGCAATTACTCTCAGAGTCGACTTAGTGCATAATGGCAGCTGAGCCTCAATCTCAAGTGTCCAATACACGATCTATACGGTATAGTCTTTACTAGAACAAGACTAGCGGAGCCGAGTACGCGTACCGAAGCCCACCCTTACGAGTATTCGCCTCGGATTCGGACTCGCTCTTATCCATCTCGCCCTGCTTTCCCCCGAGTGCCATGTGAAAAGCTGATCCTCAGTCTAAATCATTCTCTTGTTCTTGTTTTCATCTTAGTCGTATTTCCATCGCCATCTAATCCGAACCCGCGGGTTTGAAAGCCAATCGCATGAACTAATGGCTTCTCGAAGAACTCACACCAAGTCTCGCACAGGCTGCTTGAACTGTAAGCGACGCAAAGTCAAGGTTCGTATAAGACACTACTGCACTGCTCTTTCTACCTATTCGTAATTGCCACTTTTGATTCACTTGTAGTTCAGCCAAAGGACTAACCAAAATAGTGCGATGAAGCTCGCCCTTCGTGCTTCCACTGTACAAGGCATGGCGTGGTATGCAGTCTATCCTCGTCATCTTCTGCCAATGGCACGGATGAAACCTACTCACCCAGTCTGCCAAATCTGACGTCTTCAACACCCAAATCCCTCGACAGTCATCATGTTGACTCTCCCCATTACTTTCAAGATTATAGTCACCCCAGTCCCACTGACCAAATCGCCCCCTTTCCTCCCCATGAGCTCTGGGCTCGCGATTGCGAGTTGATGCATCACTATTGTACCGTGACCGCCGAAAGCCTGTCCATCCGTAAAGACCTGAAATATGTCTGGTCCGTTGCCATCCCAAGGCTAGGCTATCAAGATCCTTTCGTCATGCATGGAATTCTTGCCATTGCCGCCGCTCACAAAGCTTACATGCTTCCTGCCAGTCGAAAGACATATCTCCCATTGGCCGACTATCACCAAACCCTCGGCTCTGAGGGTTATCGTCGCTATCTTCAACATTTCGATTTATCCAATTGGATGCCCGTCTTTGGTTTTGCCTCAGTCGTTGTCTTGCACATGATGACTCTTCCCATGCGTATGGAAAATCGTGTGCTTGAGAGTCCCATCACCAACATTATCGAGGTAGCTGGCCTGATAAGGGGTATCAAAACAACACTGGAGCCCGTCTTGGGACGTGTAGTCAAGACTGAGTTTGCCCCTGTCATCTTCGGGATCTGGAATCTTGATTCTGATAAAGAAGCTGAACGGTAACGATATACCCGCCCTCTAACCCCGTACCAACACAAGTTTGACTTTCAACACAGGTATCCTAATCTTGATAACTCGGCTCTGCCTACAGATACATGGACCTCTCTCCGAAGGCTTCGGGCTTTTCAAGAAGCTGACATTCCTGCCACTGGTCTGCAACACTATGCAGAGGCTTTGGACGAGCTTGAGACCTCTGTTAAGCTCTTCGCTGCCGCTGGGGTGCAATCTGAGTCTGGTGCCGTCCAATTCTGGTTGTATTCTGTCCATGATAGCATTCTACTCGATCTTGCCGCACACAGGCCCCATGCGCTTCTTCTTTTCGCTTATTATCTCGTGCACTGGGCAGTCATCGAGAGAAAGTTTTGGTATATGAGGGGTTGGTCTCGGCAACTAATAGCCAAGATAGAGGAAGGTTTAATCGGCCAACCAATGTTCCTTGAGATGTTGAATTGGCCCAAACAAAAAATCGCTGAAGCTCTCGCGTATACATAGATATTATTGACTTGGTGTGCCAGTGTGTTTTGAGCGGCTCGACGTGTTCAACTTCACGTATTCGCCTTTCAGCTGAAAATGATTGTGAAATTCGGAAATTTTCCAACTGCCGTGTGATTATAATTCCTTTTCGACGCAATTATACTCGCTACTAGTTGATATCAACTGCAAGGGAGTCCAGGGGGTATCCCCTTCTACATTTCGTATCATCTGCCAATACGCCTCTTGACAAGCAAGAGGGTAGTCTTCTGGTATCCCCAACTTGCACGGCTTATCTGATGTGTTTGCTGTCTCTCTATATCCATCTTCAGGGACATTCTGAGATACATTGGAAAAGCCGCGTTTTCTAGTGGAAGATGAATGAGTTCTGGCGTCGGATACATCCCCGGCTGGTGCTTCCGGAGCAGTGTCAAGATCTTGCGGAATAACCTCCGACTGTTCAACGGGTCCATCGCTAGCACTACGCGCTGGCAAGTTCTCGGATAGTGCGTTCAAATCGTCTGGCTGCTCTGGATTGAGATTCGTCTCCTCTTGGTAGCCGCTCACTTGGGTGTCCACTAAAAGGCTCACAAACATAGGTTCGAAATTGCCGGGCCTTTGTTCTTGAGGATCTTGAGGTTCTTGGTTGAGTGAGCTTGGCGCGGGGTCTGAGTCAACAGTTGTTTGACTGGCGTGTTGTTGATCCTGGCTGCACAATGCATTCTTAGCGGCTATGGCTTGCATGACTCTATCATGTTCAAATTCCTTGCTAGAACAGAATTGCCCGAATAATGATCCAATAGTAGTTCCTGGTGCATGTCAGTTACGTCGAGGATAGTAACTCCATATAACATACTATTTCTGAGCCATTCAGAAGTATTAATGGTGCATGGCCATATATCTTTGGGACGGAAGGCATCAACAAAGTGACGCAGCTCTGGCAATGAAGAATGCCTCGAGTAAGGGAAGTAGATCGTCTTAGGCAAAGCCTCCTCATGAACGGACTTCTGGGTCTTGCTGTACTTTCTTAACTTTTGGACAAGTATGGCGATAACTTCTTTAGCAGAATTTGTACTCAAAGTGTCAACATCCCAATCCAGGGGTATGTTCCGACCTGTCGAGACTAGCTGTTCTAAGCCCTCTCGAAGCATGTCTGACTTCTGAGACGAAGTAGCAGATGAGGAAAGAGCCCTATAGGAGATTAGCTCGGCCCAATAAGGTTGATATAAAGTACGAACACATCGAAAAGAGCGGTTAAGTTGGCTTGGTCCACGAATTCAAGTTCTGCCTCTTGTTTAAAGTCGTCTCCGCCCCCTCCAACTCCGACCTCAACCAAGTCCTTTCCTTCAGATAAATGTGCAATTATAGGCTGGATCGAGACTGTTGTGTCCTTTGACGCCACTTCACAGATGTTTCCTCTCTCACAGCTGTGTAAGCGTACGTTTACATCTGAGGTCAAACATCCTGGATGTGGTGTGTTACCACACATATGGCCAGTCAAAGCTGGTGATTCGGGGGCCAGATGCACATCCGCATCGAATTGGGACCTGGAGTTTCTTGATTTAAGGGAACCGTATACGCGTAGCTTATAATCATCGACGTGTATCTGTTGGTGTCAGACTCAAAATTTGGCGTAAATTACATCATTTGACTTACCTTCGACTTGAGTGCTTTGGATAGTGCAATCCAGACGTCCTCATAGCCGTAAGTCCAGGCTTGAAAGTGAAATACGGTATCTTTCGGATACTTTGAGATCTTCTTTAACAGCTCGGTTATGCCTTGGGCCTTTGTCTCAAATGGAACATCCTCAGTGAAGGACGTGTCAAGATAGATCTTATCGAGGGTTTTGAGACCCGATGTATATTCGATGAGGTTAGGGTTTCGTTCAATCGCGTTGACAAACCATGGTTCGCTTCGAATGTCTCCGGTGTATAAGATCGCTTTACCGTCACCTTCCACCACTGTACCCACAGTCAGTAAGTTTGAAAGAAAATTGCAGCTTCTGCCTTACGGAACATGACAGCCCCAGGACAATGGTTGGCATCAAAGAGCGTCACCTGAATTTCTCGCCCTGGGCAAAGCTCAATAGATGTAGGTGTTTCTAACGGCAAGGATTTCTATCGGTATCAGTATGATATTCCAAAATAATCGGAGTGGCACTTACCAATACTTTGCTAAGATGTTTAAATGTTTGTTGTCTGACTTCCAGAACGCCTTTCCCATAGTTGATTCTGCACGGGTATCTTTCAAGGCGCAGAAGAATTTCTCGAGTCGCCGCTGAGCAATACACGCTTTTGTTCTCCCGTCAGCTCAGTCAATCGAGTGAACTTGGGTTCTCACAATGGAGAGCGCAGACTGTCTAGTCCTGCGAGATGGTCGCTGTGCACGTGGCTCAGGAAGCAAGCCAGGGGTGGTTGAGCATCTGCATTTCGACGGAAGAAGTCAACTAGTATTCATTAGTCTTTCCTTAGTTCGAAGCCAAGGCCCAAACTCACTTCGTATTTCTGGAAATTCAGAAACGATTCCATTAAACGTTGACATTGGTGATAGCACCTGAAAGCGCCAACACGTGCTCACTGAAAAGCGAACAAATAGCAGAACAAAGTAGGAAGTGTTCAAGAACACAAATAAGCTTCCACTATAACAGCTTGAGATTATGGCTTGTTATTTTGTTCGGGTCATGCTTTTGTGCAAGAGATTCAGAGGTTGCTGAAGAGCTCTAAGCTGTGTGTGTAGGAGAAAGAAAGAGCTAACTTGGTGGGGTTGAGTTCAATGGGTTGGTGAATGCACTCGCGCCGCGGGTCGTGGTTCACTTCACTTTCCATGGCAGGCGCACCTGCACCAAGTGCTTTCCTCCAACAGCCACGCCTAGAACGTGAGACACAACACAGAAGTAATCATTCCCTTGAACTTCTTCCTGACTCCAACCTTTGATGGAAATATTTCATTATATAGGTAGGTTTATTGGCCCCAGGCCTATGTTTACCGCAAGATCTACACTCTCGAATGTACTTTTATTGTAAGAAGAAAATACTCGTCGCAGTTTTGTTTATACTATCTCATCTACATTTACTAACGAAACTATCCTCATTAGGGTTGTGGTCGTCAAATCTATTCTGAAACAGCACTATGCAGCAACAGACCGCCACTGCCAGCAGTAATATCCAGCTTCACCCCTTGGGCGATGAAGTAAACATGTCCTTCTCCCAACTCGAATGACTGTCCGTTGGCCTTCACTGTAGCTCTACCTCGAGATGCCAGGATAATCTTGGGACCACCTTCGCTCAAGGTCTCATGCTCACCAGAATTCAGATCAGTCGCAAGGACGTTGAATTCGCTGGTCGGGGGCTTGAAGAGCTGGGTCTTTCCCTCCTTGCTTCCCGGATAAGTCTCTGGTTGCAGTGTGGTCTGTGTTTTAGTTGTTGACTCCCAGTTCAGTACTGAACAAAACTCGTCAACGTTGTCGCGCTCCGCCTTTGGGCAAAAACCAGTGTTGAGAACATTGTCGGAGCGCGCCATGCATTCAATGATGTCGCCCTGAATGTAGGCATGAATACCACCGGCGGGAATGTAGATGACCTCGCCTGGGTGGAGCAGCATGTAGTTCATGCACAAAAGGCCTACCAGGTTTCCAGGATCATTCATGGGGAATTGGTTCTCGAGCTTCTTGGCGACTTGGGGAATGTGAGAGTTGGGGCCAGTGAAGGCAGAGTCGGGGAGTTCCCTGATTGCCTGAAAAGTCTTCTTGATATCTTCGTCAGAAGAGGTCAAGATCGTTCGAACGACTTGTTTCAATCCTTCAGGACTAAGCTTCTCATCTGTAACGGTTAAGCCTCCCGCAACGAGGAGGTGTCGCAGCGGCTTCTGGCGCAGTATATCCACTATGGCCTCAACAGGCTTGAAGCCACAGAAAGCTTCAAACTCGGACAAAGCAAGAGCAATCTCAGGCTTGTGGTTGCCGTCAGTGAATGAGCCAGGATCCTCCTTGTGCTTCTTGCTCGAGAACTCCTTGTTGGGGTGGACTTGCAAAGGTAATGCTTTGGCAATCGACAGAACCTTGGGTAGGTATGGAAGCTTGCTGTGTCCAAACTTGGTGGTCACCTTCTCTCCAAGAAGCTCTTTAGGGTATCGGTCTAGGATATCCTGGAGATCTTCGCCTGTGCTAACAACATAAGAAGGCAGGACAGGGTAAGTGCCCATCCACATCTCTGCATAAGGCTTGTCCTCTTCAATCTTGAAGTTCCTCTTGTCGTCTCCGTCCCATCCTGGTGTCTTTTCGCAGAGTCGCGCAGATAGAGAGTCAGAGCCTTGTTTGCCCCATGGGTATTGGTTACAGCCGCAACGAAGCTGGTAGAATGGAGCTGCTGGTGTTGACATTTTTGCGGGTTGATATGGAGGAAAATGTTGTCTTTACCTATGTTCCTATGTGAATCTTTTCAGGGAATAATGTGACAATTATGGTGAGGCGCGATTGTTATGACGTTGAGTTTCCGTACCGAATGAGTCGTCATCTTGTCATCACTTATCGTTGACGTCAGGCAGTATTGGCGATTGAATCAGGCCCAGTATGATTACATCACCCGTTGTATAACAAATGTACAATACGGCGTGCAGTTCTCCCCAGCAGTCAAACCAGACTTAGCATATCAAACGAATGAATCAAAAGTAAGTTCTGGGAGCTCGATCCCGATGCAACCGGACATATGCTCCGGACACGACCCGCTTTTCTATAGTAGGCTCCGAAAACTCGGGAATCCATTCACGGACGTGCGGCGATCCAAATTATTAATGCATAGATCACTGGAGCTTGGAGTTGGTTTTTTTTGCTCATTCTTAAAGTCAGTTATAGTTCGTACATACGTCAAGTTGGCCGAGTCAATTTGGTCTTGGATTGTCTAGTGTTATTTGGTTCGAAAGGTTGGATAGCCTTGACTACCAACCTACATGGAGACAAGTTGCTAGACACTGACAATCGAGACAACAATTGTTCTAATGATATTTATGTCAGAGCATAAATTGAACACTGTCTCGTCAATCTCAACCTCAACATTTCATGATATTAGGTAGGTAGCTAAAGACCATCGTTTTGGCTTGTAGAAGGAGTACTACCCTGGAGGCATGAGTTCCATCAATGTAATACTGGGTTTCGGATCAGCATCATCAGCTCGGCAGTCAGGTTCCTTCGCTTGGGCAGCCAGAGGTGGACTACTCGATTGCATATTAGTCTTGTGATCAGGAAATGCACATTCTCGGTTCAATTGACTAGAAAGGTATCACATCCGCCGTTAATGTTGAATCACAGCCACCTCAATGGACTGGCCCTCATACTCCAGCACTAGAGTACTTCGATGCAGTTTGCGGTGTGACAAAATAATCTCGTGGTTAGCTTGATATGGTCTGATGTAACGCTGCTCAGCTGCTATGTGAGCGTCCATTTGTCTTCACTACCTGCTTGATGACTTATCAAAAAACCTCTTCATAAAGCTGCAAACATACAGCCCATGTATAAAGTAAAAGGGCACAATGCGTTGTGTTGTATTTTGTATCTGAGCGCGCTATGATACACTTGATACGCATGTCATATGTCGGCATCGTGGCGCTCGCTTCAAGATAATTAGAGATGGGGTCGCATAACAGGCCGCGGCGACCCTTTGAAAGGGATCAAGACCCCTGCAGCAGCGGGCCGCTCAATCACGGATTGAAGCGAGACTCATGTTGGTTCTGTGAAGAGTTGACCAATGGCATACAAAATGAGCGTTCCTGGCTAGGATGAAGCCAGCGTCACTTGCATTAGCTCCAAGTCATCAGACGAGGGTTTTGATATGTGAGAGGACACTGGGGTCAAGATAGTTGGAAGAGCTCCATATGAACAAAAAACAGAAAATAATGATACGGAGATCATTACACATGTTGAAACTGGGATTGGTGGTGTGAAAGCACCCATCAGGTCACTCGATGTTTCTTTCGTGGAGAAGTTAAGGATTCAGAATAATAGCTTGTGCATGAACTGCCAGACTGCATAATGAGCGATTACTCACATGGCATTCTCATTGGATTGTAAATGATAGAGTGTGATAGAGGTGCTAGAATCGGAAGAAACAGTTCCGATCAATAGCCTCAAACATATGAATGAATCAAGTTCAGGATATATTGTGTATTTGCTCGTCCTATAACTAATAAACGGTGATTGGGAAAGAATTGGTCTTGGCTTACATGATAAATGATGAGCGTCAGTTTTGGAGCGACGATCGGACGAATACATGCTTGTTTGGAAACAATGAGTGACCCACGACTGATTCTTATGAAACACTAAAGACTCAGATGAATATCTATGAAAGATTGCTCGAATAGAATATTGCGTGTATATGAATGGTGTAAGTAGACGCATCAGCATGGCGTACGCACCTATGTAATATTCAACAGGCACCGACATTTCGTATCTATCCACGTAAGTAATAACGCGGCTTATGAAGATGGAGACGAACAGAACACAGCCTGTAGTCCCGTCGGTCGCAGCGGATCAAGATCAAGAAACTGTAGCGGCGGTTAAAAGCACGAGGCTTGGACAAGCTTGGAATGGTCCATCTTGGAGATACGGGACGCGAGGTAGTTTACAAGGCACCTGAGCGATGTTACTGGTCGTGGATATTGGGCCTAAGATGGTCCATCAGGCGGTTGTTAATGCAGTCAGGCACTAAATGGCCGGTTTGATGCTGGGGTGGAGATAGTGCTACCATGAGACGACGACGAGGGTTTAATAGGAGCCAGTGGTGATGGCATGTACGAGCTGTACTCGGTAGATTAGGTAGGTCGTGAATAATAAACGTGGTCTTTCATTAAGCTTACTCCAGGCTGCTAAGCCCGTAACGTTAGTGAGTTAACGACGATGCGCACCTGCTCGCTGTGGTAGCTCGGCCCGTGGTATTCAGAACCAGAAGGTGCCTCTTTCCGTGTTCAAAAGTCTAGTTTCAATTTTCAAACCGTTCGTTTTATTTGATCTGCTTAGACTAATAACGAGTCTTTTCTCCGGCATCAAAAATGAACCGTACTGTTTTCATTTGCTCTCAACCTCATGCAGTGACAAAGTGTTAGGTGTTGAACTATACCTCCAGGACCTACCCAGCGACCTAGTGAAATTTACCGCGCTTCGAGACCCCCCTGGAACATATTTCGTCACCGCCGTACGCCAACTGGGCTTGACAGACCCCGCTCTCCGACGACCTCGACCTCGAGCTCAACCTCAACCGCAACCTTAAGCCTTCAACTCACCTTGACTGACTTGTCCCTGTTCATCCTTTACAACATCTACGGGACGAGTCATTACCGGCTGCGGTGCCTTCTCTACAACACCTCCCCCGTCTCTCCCAAGGTGGCACCACACATCGACTGTCCCTTGCCAGCAGCCCGTGCAGCGCAGCCTACCTAGCTGCATCTCCCGCAAGCTTATTTGGCTCTACAGACTTTCTAGCTCTTGACTGGCTTCGCAGCTTTGTCCCCCGCTACCGCCTCCAACTCATCGCCCTACGACCCGACCCGCCTCTTCCCTCGTTGCTGCCACGCACGGTCGAACCGTATACATAGATTGGGTCGCATTGCAAGTGGCCAGCCGTTCATCGATCTCAACTGTCTAGGACAGATCTGTATCTTGCTCCGCGAGGTCATCTTACTCGACATATCCTGCAACCATTAGCTAGCTGTATCTGCATTTGTGCGACCGATAAACTTGAAGCTCTGACATCTCCACCCGAAGCTGCTGCATACCTTGGCTCTCCGCCTGCGCACTTGTTTTCTCACCTGCCTCGACCAATTGCCTCCCCGATCACGACTATACGCTACCCTGCTCTCGTCAGTTAATCGCCCGTCATGGCACAGTCTCCAATGATCTCGGTGCCTCTCAAGGCAACCAACGAGATCGACTGGGTTGAACCTCTCAAAAGATACATCCGTGACACTTACGGCGACGACCCCGAACGTTATGCAGAAGAATGCGCTACACTGAATCGGTTGAGACAAGACGTGAGAGGTGCTGGCAAGGATAGTACATCTGGAAGGGACATGCTCTATCGTTACTATGGGCAGCTGGAGCTCCTTGATTTACGATTCCCGGTAGATGAACAGCATATCAAGATATCCTTCACATGGTTTGTTTCCTCAGGCTCATATCTGGCCACTTGCTGACTCTCGCTAATTTTGCCATGGTCAGGTTCGATGCGTTTACCCACAAGTCTACTGCCCAGTATTCGCTCGCTTTCGAAAAAGCTTCCATTATATTCAACATTTCTGCTGTTCTATCCTGCCATGCCGCTGCTCAGGATCGCGGTGAGGAGTCCGCTCTCAAAACCGCATACCACAACTTCCAAGCATCTGCTGGCATGTTCACTTATATCAACGAGAACTTCCTTCATGCGCCATCTTCGGATCTTAGCAGAGAGACAGTCAAAGCGTTGATTCATGTCATGCTCGCGCAAGCCCAAGAAGTCTTCCTTGAGAAGCAAGTCGCCGATAAGAAGAAGCCTGCGCTGCTTGCTAAATTAGCTTCCCAGGCTGGCTACCTGTACAGTCAAGCTCTCGAGGGGGTGCAAGAGAACGTGACAAAAGCCATATTTGAGAAAGTTTGGCTATTGATGACCCAGGTAAATATACCGATCACCACTGGATATAGTATTGTCAAGCTAACATTACCAGATCAAAAGCAATCTTCTCAATTCTATGGCCCAATATTATCAAGCCCTGGCGGACGAGGAACAAGATAAGCATGGCATTGCTGTTGGACGATTGCAAGCCGCCGAGACACAGGCAAAAGAAGCAGAACGCGTCGCCAGAAGCTTTCCTAACTCTGTTCCCATGAGCTCAAATCTCAGCGCCGACTGTGGAGGATTTCTCCAAGAACTAACCAAGCGACATCTCTCCACAGTTCAAAGCCAGCTGCAGAGTGCTTTGAAGGATAACGATTATATTTACCACAAAGAAGTTCCCGCCGAAGCAAGTCTAGAAGCCGTTGCCAAACTACCTGCTGCAAAGCCTATTCCTGTCAGCGAGCTGTATGCCGGCCAGGATATCCAGCGCATTACCGGACCCGATCTGTTCGCAAAGATCGTGCCATTTGCCGTCACCGAATCGGCGAGTCTTTATGATGAAGAGAAGGCCAAGTTGGTGCGAGCTGAGGCAGAGCGGGTGGATACAGCCAATGGCGAGATGGCAGCCAGTCTGGATTATTTGAGGCTCCCTGGTGCATTGCAGGTTTTGAAGGGTGGGTTTGATCAGGATATTTTACCTGACGAGGACTTCCGACAGTGGTGTGAGGATGTTTCCGACCAAGAAAACCCGGTAACTTTGTTCGATTCACTCAGGACGGAAAAGGACTCCATTCTGTCGATTCTGGACAAGAGCACGAAGCAACTCGACATGGAAGAAGGTGTTTGTGAGAAAATGCGCTCCAAGTATGAAAACGAATGGACGCAACAGCCAAGCTCGAGATTGACAACAACGCTACGGGGCGACATCCGCCACTATCGCGAGGCCTTGGACGAAGCATCGAGAAGTGACAACCAATTGGCAGGCAAGCTGCGACAAAACGAAATGGACTTTGATGAGATGCGACGGGCCGCTAAATCGGGCGAAGCTGACCAGCTCTTCCAGCGTGCTGTTGCCCAGGCACGTGCGAGAGGGAGTAATGCGACTAGCCCAGCCGGCTTGGAACCCAATCTTTTGGACGATGACTTTGACGAAGGGCCTAGTGTGATAGATCAGATCAACAGGGTGGAGGACATCCTCAAGAAGTTGAATTCCATTAAGCGGGAACGCAACCAGGTGTTGAAGGATCTGAAAGAGAAAGTAAGTGAAACTCGGGACACCCAGATCATGTGCCAGGCTAACCATAGTAGGCTCACAACGATGACATCTCCCAAATTCTCATCCTTAACAAGAAGTCGATATCCAACTACGAGGCACAACTGTTTGAGCAGGAATTGGAGAAGTTTCGGCCTCACCAAAACCGACTTTTGCAAGCGAATCACAAGCAGTCAGCTTTGATGAAGGAGCTCACAAGTGCATTTAACCGACTGTTGCAGGACAAGCGAGTTCAATCGGAACAGAGCAAATATGAGACTATTCAACGACAACGGTCTTCAGTCATCAACCGATATAAGCGAGCTTACCAGGAATTCCTCGATCTTGTCGCAGGTCTGCAAAGTGCTAAGAACTGGTACGCGGAGATGCGCGAGACAGTGGAGAGCTTGGAGAAAAACGTTGATAGCTTCGTCAACAACCGTAGATCTGAAGGGGCGCAGTTGCTCAACCAAATCGAGCAGGAGAGGTCATCCAACAAGAATTCGCAAGCCGAGATGGAGCGCGAAAGACTGAGAGGGCTCATGGATCGAATGTCAATGGACCCAAACAAGTCATTGCCGCAACCTCAGCAAAACCGACCTACACCTCCATCACAGTACCAACAGAGCCAAGCTCCTCGATATCCCCAGACTAATTATCAGGGGCAATATCAGCAGCCAAACTCACCACCACCGCAACAGGCTCAACAACAAGCGTACCAGAACTTTTCTCCGCCGCCAACAACAACAACAACGCAGTCGTTTGGGCCACCTCCTATCAACACCTTTGTCCAGCCTACATATAACCCCAGTCAATATGGACGCACGCCAGGACCGACATCGCCCCCTCCGAACCAAACGTCATTTAACATTGGTGGTTACCGAGGTCCTGCGTCACCACCTCCAAACCAGACAACTTTCGGACAGTCTCAATCGTTCGGCGGGTATGGATCTTCATCGACACCGCAAACACAGGGAGGCTACGTGCCGCCTGGATTTGTGCCACCACCACCTCCTCCTGGACCTCCTCCATTGGGCCCTCAGCAGACGTTCCACTATGGCAACCAACCCAACAGCGCGCATCCAAACAGTGCCTACCCTCAGTCAGCTATGCCACCACAGCAACAGCAACAACAACAGCAGCAGCAAAACGACCCTTGGGCAGGCTTGAATGCATGGAAGTAATTGAAAGGGAGAAGCAAGGGTTGAACTCTTGAGACGAGTTTTGAGAATCATCTGGCTATGATATCGTCTGAACTGAAGAGGAGGGACTACGGGAGGAGGAAAAGTTATGGCAAAGCATTATGGCTACGTGAGCTGCGTTGCAGAATAAATACAGCATACAAAGGATTATCCCCTAGCATCTTTGCGACATGAAACTCATCAAATAGAGCAAGATATAAGATCAAGGTCGCCACGCTTTCTACCGAGGTTGCAATTGCGGCTAAATAAGACGTTTATGGCACACACTACGCAGTTGTCTCCGCACCACACTACCCCGACTGACCGAACCGTAAACCCCAACTAGAATTGGACGCTAGACTTATTTGTACTGAGCTGCAAGTAATACAGGCAATATTAGAGGTTGCTGGGGATAAGTTATGGAGCATTTCCCCGCAGAAACGACGCGAGCTTGAAGTGACCTCTTCCGAACCGGTCTTCGGATCCATTTCCGCGTCGTTCCCTGACTATCCGGTGGCCGGTCAAGTCCCCGGCGCGTTCAAGACATTATTTTTCATCTTCTCTTATCTGGCTCGTGTCTCATATCTTATATCTTCTTCTCATCTCTAGAGACTGTGATTCAAGTATTGATCTCCTCCATTATCTTACTCGGCTACTTCATTCATTGGGTAAACAACCACATGACGTAGACGTCTCTTCAGTTACGCTCTGTCGATCAAGAAGCTATTTCGTCATTCATACTCGGACCAAAGGCAACGCGACGATATAACTATCTCCTGTTTTCTTTTCACAAGTGCATAGAACCCAATCGCATCTTTACTTCAACTCATATAAACTGCCAAGATGGTGTTAAAAGGCGGCGAGGTTGCTGAGCACAATAGCGCGGATTCGTGCTGGGTTATTGTTCATGTATGCGATAATCTGTGGCGACTTACCGACTTTTAGCTGACTTGAATTTCGCAATAGGGTAAAGCATACGATGTCACAGAATTTCTACCAGGTAAGACTTGCTGAAAAAGAATAAAGACAAGGCTGTTGAATGAGACTAACAAATTTTGCAGAACATCCTGGAGGTAAAAAGATTATCCTCAAGTACGCTGTACGTCGTCGCATTTGTCCCATTGAGCCTCACCTTCGGTATCTAACACAACATAGGGCAAAGATGCCACTGACGCATACGAACCCATCCACCCGCCTGACACCCTCGACAAGTTCCTCGAGGCCTCCAAGCATCTTGGCCCTGTCGACATGAGCACCGTCCAGCAGGAGACCAAGCAGGTGGACCCCGAGGAGGAGGAGCGTCTGCAGCGCATGGAGCAGAAGCCTCTATTGTCGCAATGCTACAACCTCTTCGACTTTGAGGCCGTTGCTAGGCGCGTCATGAGCAAGATTGCGTGGGGATACTACTCAAGTGCTGCTGACGATGAGATTGTACGTTGATCCCAACTTGCAGGTTGATTGGTCTGCTAACATCTCATAGACAATGCGCGAGAACCACAGCGCATTCCACCGAATCTGGTTCCGTCCTCAAATCCTCGTTGATGTCGAGAAGATTGACTTCTCAACCACTATGCTTGGAACAAAAACCGATATCCCTGTTTACGTGACAGCCACAGCTCTTGGCAAGCTCGGTAACCCAGAGGGTGAAGTTGTACTTACCCGCGCCGCAGCCAAGCACAACGTCATTCAGATGATTCCCACCCTAGCATCCTGTTCATTCGACGAGATCGTGGACGCCAAAGCCGGTGACCAGGTTCAGTGGCTGCAGCTATACGTCAACAAGGACCGCGCTATCACAAAGAAGATCGTCCAGCACGCCGAGAAGCGTGGTTGCAAGGGTCTTTTTATCACAGTTGATGCGCCTCAACTTGGTCGACGTGAGAAGGATATGCGATCCAAGTTCACTGACCCCGGCTCTCATGTCCAAGAGGGTACCGATACAGATAACAGCCAGGGCGCGGCGCGAGCCATTTCAACTTTTATCGACCCTGCTCTGAGCTGGAAGGATATCGCTTGGTTCCAAAGCATCACCTCCATGCCAATCATCCTCAAGGGTGTCCAGCGTGTTGAGGATGTTCTCAAGGCTATTGACTACGGTTGCCAGGGTGTCGTTCTGTCCAACCACGGTGGTCGACAGCTCGAGTTTGCGCGATCTGCTATTGAAGTTCTCGCCGAGACCATGCCTATTCTCCGCGAGCGCGGTCTTGAGAACAAGATCGAGATCTTCATCGACGGCGGTATCCGACGTGGAACTGATATTCTCAAGGCGCTCTGCCTCGGTGCCCGTGGTGTTGGTATCGGACGACCTTTCCTCTACGCCATGAGCACATACGGCGAAGCTGGTGTCGTCCGTGCTATGCAGCTTCTCAAGGATGAACTCGAAATGAACATGCGACTCATCGGCGCGAGCAAGATTGAGGACCTGCACCCTGGCATGCTCGATCTCCGAAGTCTGTTCCAGCACGGTGCTGTGCCTTCGGATAACCTGTCGTCCACCGTGTACGACCCTCTAGCTGTGCCTGCGCAGAGACCCAAGGCTGGGCCTGAACAGGGTGCCCCCAAGGCTAAGCTGTAGAAAAGCCGCAACTTGATCTAGAAAGCTATTATTCATGTTGAAACATGATGTGGAGTTAGTCTCGGGATTACACCGAGTTATTGATTAGATGAGCGTCGAATTATTATATAAACGAAAGTCTTCATAAACTTAATCGTGTTATGCAATGTCCTCAGAAACATTGACCGATAGGAATATAAGAGACAAAATTATTAGGCCAGCTTATGCTACTTAGACTACTTATTTTTATACCCTAAGACTTGAGTGGCAGAGGTTTATGTGGCGTTTTTGGTCTATATTTGCTCTGATCGACTTCATATAGGTACTTTAAACCAAGTTGATCATTCTAATATTAGAACCCTTGTCTTTCCAGGCTTGGAGCATCACCAAAATCAATGCCCAGAAACAGAGATATGAGTTTATGTCGGCTTGACAGACTGCCTCGACAATTCACAAAATGGTATACAATCCACTTCATGTGGTACTTTTAACAGTGGTGATACATACAGGGTACATCCGGCTGTCTACCGTATACTCTAAAAGGTGGTATATTACACAGGCACGCCATCTGCCCTGCCAAGACTCTTCCCGAACGTCATTCCGGCATCAAAATTCACTATACCTACATAAATGTTTTTTTGTTTAACCTCGTCCCAAGTACCAGTTATGAGCCAATTGGTTGGTCAAGTAGCTGAAAGGTGTGGGAACCTCGGCCATTCCCTTTCGTGCCACGGGGTGACGGAGGTAAACTGCAGCGCAGATATAGGGGTTGACTTCGAGATAGCGAGGGATGAATGCAAAGGCAGTCATGAATGGGCGAGGGCGCCAGGGGGTAACGTAAGGTTTCGAGTGGTCGATGGGGTTCTCGGCGTCGTTCTTGAGAATATAGACAAGTTTGCGAATTTCCTCGTTGGTCAGATCATGGGTGGCCAGGATGTTCCTGGCCCGATCCCGATCTTCCCTATTTGTGATACCTTCCAAACCTCTCTCGAGGACTTGGTTCTTGAATTCCGACCGTTTGACCTGGACCTCGTTCTTCTTGGTAGCCTTATCATCAGCTGAAGACTCTCCCTCACTTGATGCCTCGGCAGGAGTTGGGTCGGCCTTGCGGAAAGCATCCACGGTACTAAGCTTCTGGATCTGAGACTGGATCTGGTTAATGAGCTCATATGCGTCAAGCTCACGGTCTTCGCGGAGAGACAACAAACGCTGGGCAGTATCTCGGAATAGTCGCAAGTCCTTCTTCTGCTTGGCCGATAGCTGCCTCATGTCGCCCTTTAGAATCTCTCGAGCTGTTACGCGGAGATTCTTGATACGATGCAATTGTACCTCACGCTCGACACGTTTGAGCGAGCCCTTTCCAAGCTTGGCTCCTGCCGCTTCTCCCTCCTTGGCGGCCACAGCGTCGAGAATCTTTGAACGCTTCTTGAGACCTTGTTGCCTGACAGCCTCTTCTTGCTTGTCAAGCAACTCCTTGTCGCGACTTTCCTGTTTCGCGTTGGGCTTCTTTTGCTCTCCGGTTCCGTACAAGACCTTTTCAATATCAACCTGGAACATGTCGCCAGGGTTCAATGCGTACGAAGGGTGAACCATCTGGCAAACGTCAGAACGGTATCGGAAGCGTTTCTTTAATGACAAACCTTTTTGCCGTTGACCTTGACAGCGCCGTGGATGACAAATTGACGAGCTTGTCGTACACTGCTGGCGAACATGGCGCGGAACACTGCCGTGTCCAATCTTCGCTCCAGGGGCGCAAACGTCATTTGCATATAGGGTGTCATATCCTGGAAGTGCTCAGACAGCATCTCGTTCACATCGCCGAAACCACGACTTCGCTGAGCCGGATGAGAGGGAGGGCGGACTGCATCGGTGCCCTTGGGGACTTGGGAGTAGGACTCGGCGGTCACATTGGATGTCGACAAGCCAGAACCACGACCAGCAGCTTGCTCAGAACCATCGTTGGCGGCAAGATACTTGGGAGGAAGATCGACAGCGGATAGAAGTCGTCGTGAAAACAGCCGCACCCACTTCTTCTCGGATACGTGCTCGCCGTGGTAACCTCGGGTTTTGGACTTGGCTGCCCACTTCTGCTGGAAGAATGTCGCTCGACCCTTGACTGGTGGCTCGCGGCCGGTCGCACGGGCAATATTAAACAAGTTATACTTGTTCCATGATTGCCTGAGTTTCTATATCGTGTGTCGGTTAGCTGGGCAAATTTCGCCTGGTGGGGTTCGACCTATCGGCAGCAGGTCAATTGAGAGGAGGGTAGACGCATACCGGCCTGGTGAGACTGTAGTATTTCGTAGGCCGACGCATATTGGCAGATTGAGGCCCACGGTGCTGGGAACTGGCTCGTCGTGGTTATGCTGTTAGAGCCAAATTTTTGGCTTCAATTCAGCCGCCCACCGGATTATCGCAGCTCCGGTCGTGGAGGTTCAAAATGCGATCATCAGGCTGACATAATCATTTTGACGCCAGATAGTGGGGCTTGATTAACTTGCACGGGAAGACGCGACTCAATTAAACACGACGCGTCGCTAACCTGGAGACGCCCTGGAGATTTGCTTTAATCCCACCCTCAACCCTACCATCTCGACAATTTTTCAACGACAATATTTCCCCTTGTTTAGCAGTTGCTGTACCTACTGGGTATCAGAAACGCTGACTCCATAAACCTTAGGGTACAAAAATAAACAGCCTAAATACTATAGTCTAAGTGGCATAAACTGATATACTAGTTTCGTCCCTTATGCTCTCAGCATGCTGTCGGCATCCTCTCCTCCAACGACGAAACGGTCCAAACCCCACGACCACGACCATGCCTCTCCCAAACTCAAACCTCGAGGTCCATTCGTTGTCGAGGACGACGACTCCGATTCCAATTCCGACGATAGCGAAGACCCTACAGACTCTACCCGAACAACAAAGCGTCTAAGGACCGAGGAGCCACCAGAGTCTTCGAACACGACACGGCAAATTCAAGAGCCTGTTAACCTCAGCCATAGACCGATGTTCTCAAATTCCATTTTTAGCAGTTTTGTGCCACAGACATTCACGGCAAAGACTTGCAATGGCAAAGCCAAGACAATTAAGGAACGCAAGACAACATCCGCACCTACATATGAGGCAATGGTTGCAGCTCGATCAAAAACGAAAGAGGGACGAGCGGAGCGAAGCTATTACGGTATCGATGTTCACAACTTGATGAGTGCTGCAGCCGCCGAGATCAAAAATAAAGAGAAAGCCCCAAAAGAGCGTAACGTCCCGGTACGATCGATCGAGCCCCAGGTCCCTGGAGGGAAAAGGCCCAAGCGGACTCTGTTATGGACAGAAAAGTATAGAGCTCGCAACTTCATGGATCTGTGTGGTGATGATGCTACCAACCGGTTTGTCTTACGGTGGTTGAAGAAGTGGGATCCTGTGGTATTTCCAGGAGAATCAAAGTCACAACCAGCTGCAAGACGACCAGGCACTAAGCAACAAGAAGAGGAGGAGAAGCCTCACAGGAAAATTCTTATGCTCACAGGACCCCCAGGATTGGGAAAGACCACGTTGGCGCATGTCTGTGCTCGGCAGGCAGGGTACGAGGTCATGGAGATCAACGCCAGCGACGACCGAAGTCGTGATGTCGTCAAGAATCGTATTCGTACAAGTCTGGGAACGGAAAGCGTCAAGACAGTCAGCAACCGCACAGATGGTAATGGGCCGCAAAAACTGGCCAAACCAGCTTGCGTTATTGTAGATGAAGTGGACGGTGTTGTCTCGGGCTCAGGTGGCTCAGGCGAAGGTGGCTTCGTCAAGGCACTGATAGACCTGGTGCTGTTGGACCAAAAGAATGAGTCGGGCAATGCATCTTCCAACAATTACGGAAACAAGAAAAAAAAGAAGGGCGACGATTTCAGACTCTTGCGCCCACTGATTCTCATTTGCAACGACGTATATGCCCCGGCACTTCGACCACTGCGGCAGTCAAACTTGGCAGAAATTATTCATGTCGGCAAGCCCACCATGGAATCGGTTGTTGCCCGACTAAAATCGGTCTTTGAGAAGGAAGGCATTCCTTGCGACAAAGACGCTTCTCGAAAGCTGTGTGAAGTAGCTTGGGGCATGACAAGCGGTATCGATGCAAAACGAGGAGCTGAGAGCACAGTGGAGGGCGACCTTCGTGGTGTTATGGTGGTTGGCGAATGGGTCGCTGGGCGTTTCAGAGCATCAGCATTGAATGGTACAGCCCGTCTGACTCGACAATGGCTGGAAAGCAATGTACTACAGGATCTTACCAGCGGCGCCGGTGGTGCTCGTGGTCTAGGTCGTGGCGGTGTCAAAGACATCGTTTCCAGACTTTTCCAAGAGGGGGGTGGCTTTCCGAAGCAAGCCATGGACTTTTCACAATCCAAAACGCAGCATGAACAGCCACAGGCTGAGCTTGGCTTTGGAGAGTTCCAGAAAAAACATGCCATGGAAAGACTGCGACAAATGATCGACACAAGCGGCGAAATTAGCCATATCATGACTGAGGTGTTCGCCGAATATCCTAATCGTGACTACAACGATGATCTCTACCTCACAAAACCCTGTCAGGCATACGAATGGCTGCACTTTCACGACACATGCCAATCTCGTCTTTATGCCAGTCAAGAATGGGAGCTAGCACAATATCTCAGTCAACCTGTACTGGCATGTCATCATCTGTTCGCATCTCCCAAACGATATATTCCCAGTACGGGTTACGATCGACGTTGGGGTGGTGACGCGGAAGACGAAGGTCCTCCGTTGCCTTTCTCTGGCCCTCGCGCTGACTACCAAGCTCATGAAGCAGAGCGTCAGAACAGGGCTCAACTTCAGGCAATGCAGGCTCAACTTCCACCTACATTAATGCGCTCGTTCCGCAGTGCCGAAGAGGTGTCTGCAGAGTTTCTCCCATACCTAGCGCGAATCGTGTCCCCAGATGTCAAGCCTGTAGTTGTGGGTGGAAGTCAAGGATCCATAGCTAGTGTGCGTAAAGACACCGAGCGGGCTATGGTCAAGCGCGCCGCTGAAGTCCTTGCTGAAGTCGGCATTGAGTTGCAGAAGGGAAGGATTGAGAGTGATTCGCCGGTAGATCGAAACCCACAATACGTCTACCGTATGGAACCGTAAGTCAACATTTACCTACAAAATGGTCGTAACTAACTTTTACTATAGGGATATCGATATGTTGGCTACATTCGAGACTGGTGCAGCACTGCTCCTACCTTCCGCCGCCCCTACACGCTATGCTGTTCGCCAAGTTCTTGATCAGGAATTGAAGCGAACGCTGATAGAGCGAGAGGCTCTTGCTCGACAGGCTCGATTCCAAGCGGGCAATCTTCCTGGGCACGTTGAGATGATGAACACATACAAACTAATAAATGCGAAGAAGCTTGCGCTCGCAGGCGCAGAGGATGCTACGCTCATTAAGCGCGATTTCTTCGGCCGGGTTATAGAAGCGCGACCCCTTGCTGAAATCACTGGAAGTAGTCCACAGCAAAAAGCGAAGCAGGACGAAAAGGAGCGTAAGGTATGGGTGACGTACCATGAAGGATTGAATAACGCTGTGAGGAAACCTATGTCACTGCAAGAGTTTTCCAGGGGCCTATGAAGAAGGGTCCGTTTAGAATAATGAATTCTCTTATGCTTATGTTACTTGGACTAGGCTTCTAAGACTACTTATTTGTATACCCTAAGACTTGAGAGGCCAACTTTTCTGCTACCCAAGCTGGACTTAATTTAATGGCAGATAACTGCATATTTACGTCTATCAGCCACGATCGTTAGCGAATGATCTAGAATTTTTGCCTTGTTGGTGGCTGGCTCTGCACAAAAGTCTAATTTGATTATTTGGAAATAGAAGTTGATAAACACAACCGGTTGTCTAACTCGCCGGGTGTCACAGAACATCCTAACCTGAGGTCTTAGATAGGCATGCCTAGCATGATAGCACACTGATAAGAACATTATTGATAGCAATCTGCCCAACTGGGTTGCTCTTAGGACGTTGGGAAGCGTTGTACGTACCAGCCTGATAAGGTTCAGAGTACCGTTGACACATTCGATCAAGGTATGCAGGATGAACCCAACGAACGGAATGACAAAAATCTCCAAGTACCATAAGAAACACGGGTGAGAGCTTTCGGTACCACACACTCGGATAAGGTTGCAGCCCAAATCCCGGCCAAGACCCTCTTGATATGCTGTTGTTGACCAATCTGCGGACAACCTGAAGACCTTATCAGAACGGTATGCCTGGTATCTTTTGGTCGGTATCAGAGACCTGGGGCCCCGGACCACTCGTCCCGTCTGCGGGTGATCTAGACTGGTTTTGTAGATCTCGAGCGGAGAATCAAGCAAATGTCGAATGTATACTGTGTTGAGCGTCACCAACTTCCATATGACCGTAGGTGGTGGGTGATTCAAGTGATTATGGGAATATCGATATTTCCATATCTTGCCTTTCTTCATTCCCTTCACATAGCCGGATATAGAGGCTATACCGGAGACGATGTTGGAATAAAGTGGTGGCTCAGACTTACATAACGCCTTTTTCTTAGTCGCTAGAATGCAAAGGAAGGCGGGACCCATCCACATGTTTTTGGTTTCCTGCCTCCACAGCTCCTTGCGCACGCACGTCAGTTCTTCCTTCCAATTGCTTAACCTTACCTTCTTGCCGCTCCTGCCGTTCCACCAGCAATAGGAAACGAAGTACCTGAAGAAGCAACTCTGAGCCAACTTTAGAAGTCGAGACAGAGGCTTGATTAGCAGCCAATTGCATTTACACATCGCGCTCGGCTTTTGGTTGAGCCACAACCTCATCTCACCTCAACTTGACTTGTCCTTCACTTCTCATAGTCTTTTTCACTCCACGTCGCATCGCATTGTATTGCCAATACTCCATTTCGCCTCACTTACCTAGTTGATATATTCGCATTGTCTTCGGCATTCACCTTGAGGTCATCATCAACCCGACAGACAAGACATCCTCCCTTTCCCCCACAAACCAGTCATGACTGTTACCAGATGCTCAATGCCAGAATGAAATAAGCATATGAAGGACTATAAGTTTATGGTGCAACTCTTGGATCATTCTCCAGTTTCTCACCATCGAACCACTGCCGTGTCAATTCGACCAACCGCAGAGGATTGATTTTCGCTTAGCCCAAGCCAAGTCTATCCTTCGTCAATCTTGAAGCACGATTCCGTCCCACACAGTCGACCGGGTGGGCCTGACAACCAACGCAACCTGAGACTTCATCGTATCATATCATATCACGAAATACCAGTATTGATCCTCAGGATTGAGTACTTTAACCCAACCTTTGCATAGTACTTGGCTTGAGTACGCCACCACCCCCAGAATTCGCACGCTCTGCATCAACATGGAAGAGCCGCGTTCAGAAACTACGGCGCAAACCGGACCGCCAACATCAACCCCAAGCGCAACACGCAAAAAGTCACGCAGAGGTGCCGATTCTGCCAGCCAGAAAAGACGATGCGTGAGCACAGCATGTATAGCGTGCCGAAAACGCAAATCGAAATGCGATGGTGCTCTTCCAAGCTGTGCTGCATGCTCGAGCGTATATGGAACTGAGTGCCTTTATGACCCTAACTCGGACCATCGCCGAAAGGGCGTTTACCGTGAAAAGGTTGACAGCATGAAAGCGCGCAATTCCACGTTGCAAATATTAATCGAGGCCATCTTAAATGCTGAAGAGGAGGATGTCTCAAGTATTGTCCAGAGAATCCGTACTTGCAATAGTCTCGACGCAGTTGCTGAAGATATCATCAACCAACAGCAGCACCAGCAGCACCAGCGACAAGCACCACAATTGGCGGCACATTCAGCCGCTGAAGATTCCGATGATTATGATCAATCTAATGAAAATTATACTACCGATCAGCCTGTGCAGGGCGAGAGAGATCTAGCTCGCAAGATGGGCGAACTCAGACTCGAAAATGGCAATGTTCGCTTCATCGGAGGCACCTCTCATCTCATTTATCTGAGTGATCCAACTCACGAGGGAGATTTCGAGCCAAGTTTCGAGGACTATAACACTGGAGAAGACCCTATTACATCCTGGACTCGTGTCACTCAAGACTCCCAGCTTATTACCCATCTAATCAACATGTACTTCAATTGGCACTACCCTTATTTCACAACACTTTCCAAGAAAGTATTCTTTCGAGATTTCTTGAAGGGTAAAGCTGGGATAGGACGGGGCACTGCATACTGTTCCTCTCTCTTGGTCAATGCCATGCTCGCATTGGGTTGCCATTTTACAAGTGTAGCCGGCGCCCACAGTATCCCTGGGGATAGCAGGACAAAGGGCGACCACTTTTTCGCCGAGGCAAAGCGACTGATTGTTGAGAATGACGAATACGAGAAGCCTCGTTTAGTCACTGTTCAAGCATTGGCTCTTATGTCGGTTAGAGAAGCTGGGTGTGCCCGCGAAGCCAAAGGGTGGGTTTATAGCGGAATGAGTTTTCGCATGGCCGAAGACATTGGCCTCAACCTGGATGTGGGCCAGCTCGATAAAGAAAGAATGAGCGATTATGAGATTGATGCCAGACGGATTACTTTCTGGGGATGCTATCTTTTCGACAAGTGCTGGTCTAACTACTTAGGTCGGCTTCCTCAAATACCCAAGAGCTCGTTTAACGTCTCCAAATTCGATGTGTTCCCCGACGAAGACGCAGAAACGTGGTCACCCTATACAGACAATGGATTTGATCAATCGTCTAAGCAGCCGGCACGAACGCGAGCTATTGCTCTTCAAATGTCGAAGCTTTCCGAGATCAGCAGCGATCTGCTGACATTCTTCTATCACCCAAGCAACATTGGCAGGTCCAGTGGGAAGGCCGTGGAACTCAAGAAACTGAGTGAACTGCATCGCCGTCTAGAGGAGTGGCGAAAAGAAATTCCCAAGGAATTTGAGCCCAAAGATGGCCAGTTACCCAACGTGCTTCTCATGCAGTAAGTGCCCCGGTGCCAACGAACCGCAAATGACTGACCTCACATAGCATGTTCTTTCACCTACAATACATACACCTCTTCCGGCCCTTCTTGAAATACTCGCCCACTACTTCGCCTCTTCCGCCCCATGTCTCACCCCGCCGCATCTGTACCGCAAATGCTGGTGCTATCTCAAAACTTCTACGGCTGTACAAGAAACTCTGGAATTTGCGTCAGATTTGCAACATTGCGGTGTACATGGTGCATAGTGCATGTACAATCCATCTGCTAAATCTTCCTGAAAAAACTGCTCGAAGGGATATCACTCATGGAGTCAAGCATCTTGAAGAGATCGCCGAAGACTGGCTCTGTGCCAGAAGAACTCTGAGCATACTGAGCGTCCTCTCTCGGAAATGGAATTGTGAACTTCCTGAGGATGCCGCCTTCGTTCTTCATCGGTCCGACGAAAAATACGGGACATACAGCACTTCTGACGTCCCTTCGCCTCATTCGCAAGCGGGTGCTTCGCCCCTTTCTGATGGTGGTCTGGGACTGAAGTCGATGGGTGAATACAGCCCATTCCCTCAATATGCTCGAACCCAATTGGCCCGACCAATGCAGCAACTTCAGCAGCAACAACCACAGCCCCAGCCTCAACGATCTGTGACGGAAACTATGATGACAAGCTCTCCACTACCGAACAACATTCTTGCTCAGCAGCAGGGTCTGCCTATGAACAGAGGCAATGGGGGCTTTGGTTCCGAGTCTGTGGGTGGATGGGATTCTGTCCCTGTTACATCATCAATGCCATCGTACCAGCCGGCATTCGCGCCCATAAACCGCAACAGTATGGCAAGCGCCGGCACAGGCGTTCCGCCTGTCAGCAATCCGTCAACATCCAACCGGGGGATGAGGATGGATGGCCAAGAATGGTTCTTGAACGACAGCGCAAGGTGGCATCAGAGCTTTGAGGCCTGGCAGATGGCCAACAACGGACAGGACAATTCCGTCTTCATGTTTGGCGATAGCGGCAATCAAGACACACCCAACACCAATGCAGACGGGAACGCTAGTATGCAAGCCGACACCAACGATCAGATAGCCGCGCTGGACGGATTAGGGGCGTCGTTGTCCCGAGGTGGATGGCTACCAGGTTTAGATTAAGGGGTTTAGGAACTTACATTTCTCCTTTGGATAGTGACACATAGATGAATAGCGGCTTGAATTAATACTTTCTAGAAGAAATAACTAGATGGGCCCGGAGCTGGTTGCGGGAACGATACAGCATGGTTTCAGTGGCACGTACTGGTTCAATTTACTGTACAATCTCGGCTTTATGTGGATGGTATAATAGAGTTCAAGCAAGGCAGTGGTAATACAAGGATGCGAGTAATATCCGGCTCAGCTCTCCGTAATTCAGCTGGATTCTCCGCATTTACCGACCTGAGATTCAGGCAGTTACAGGTAAATTGGTTGTTAGTTATAGAAGAGACTGCCATGATGTCGAGTGAAGGACAGAGGCTGTCACACGATAAAATGCATGCTTCGATAAACAAGCTTCAAACCTGACACGCACGGCATCAAAGGTTGGGTAAGAAGCTCCACGTGGTATCCGGGAACTAGGGACGACAGAGCTGCTGCAATGTGAGATTGGGCATTCAAAGATGGTGTCAAGCAAATTATCGGTGGAGGGAACTGGCAGTCTTTGTAACCGTGAGGTCAGCATCTCAAGTCAACAAGCAGGGGGAGCTGCATGGAAGCGTAGATGGGACGAGTGTGGGGGAATCGGGCCGGGCGTCCGTTTCACTGTCGGCGCCACAGCAAGCCATTCCGGTAGTGGACGTCATGAGGGGGAGTACAAACTAAATCTAAGTCTGAGTCTAAGTCTGAGTCTGAATCTGGCAATAAGTCTCAGTATGGAGGAAGTTGGGAGATTTTTCCATGAACGATTGGCGATGCAGATTGACTACTAGTATGTTAATTATTCTTCACCGATGTATCAAGTAAATTGCACCGTAGGGTCTAGCGGCTCAACACAAGATACCAGGGCATAGCAGGGCACGACAGGGCACAGAGTTAAGGATCGAGAACAACGGCTGGCAAAGCGGCCGTTCATGTCCCGGTCAGAAGCAAACCCTGTCATGGTTCTGTCCGTATGAAGTAGAGAATAAACCTATCGCAACCAGAATTATGTTGGAGCCTGGGTGGCATACAGTACATTTCCTGGGGCCAAGTCTAATCCGCGCTTCCGGTGCAGGTTATGACAGGGCTACGGACAATATGATTGGTGCGCAAATGCGGCCACAAATGCCGGAGTAATTACAGGCCACCAGCAATATAGGTGGTCTAGGTCTGGCATTGGAGATGACGGCGGCTGGACGGCGACGGTTACACAGAAGTTTCTGGGAATGAAAGGCGAATGTGGAAAAGACCGATATTTGAGACAGTGATGAAGACAGTGCAATCTCTTCAAGTCCCAGTACCTGGTTTCAAACCTGGCAACTTGAGATACCCAATTCGAGGTGTCCATTCCCGCGGGACATGAAGGAAGCAGATTGAGTTAATAAGCTCATGCAGCAAACGTGTAATGTACCTAATTCCAATTAGCTCAACCATGTCTCTCGTACTTTCCATGATACATTAGCAGGTACTTTAGTACTGAGGTTGGGCTCGATCTTGAAGATTGGGGGACAAAGAACCCCCAAGAACCTAAACTAGCAACCGTTAAGGAAGGCGCATTGTTAATTAATCACCTGGGGTTCATTACGATTGCCCGATATGCAGTAGCCAAGTACGTTGGTTGGTTTCCTTCTCGACGACTCCATCATGTTTGCATTTGCATTTGCATTTGCATTTGCATCTACATTTACATTTACACTCACATTCATATCCACACTTTTTCTATCACACACATTACATGACATGGCACGGCATGGCATGGCACATGGCGCGCGCACACACGCACGCACACAGACACACAGACACACACACAGACGCGCAGGGGGGGTGGGAGGGCAACATGAAAATCAATCCTTACTTTAGTGTCTGGACCATGAAAATCCGGGGAATTGACAACAATAGGAAAGTCCCAAGACTTTGTCTGTCTGTCTTTCTCTCTATCCACACCTCCCGTTCCTTGCTTCACCCACTTAGTGGATGCAGGATGCCGTGCAATGCAGTACAGGACAGGACAGGACGGTGCGTCTACGGCGGATCCATCCTTCTAGCTACTACCTATTCTTTCTGTTGTGGCTACCCGCTTGCGGAACGGATCGCAGGCCCTGGAAACGAAGCCCCGACGATCCTTCATCCTCCTTCGCCGTGCCGTTCGAGTCGAGTAAGCTACAGTATGAAGCTTGGCGGTGTCTGATCTGATTCTCAAACGACGATGGTTCTGTTGGTAGTGTCAACTAACTATGGTACTCAGTGCTGCACAGACAGTATTTACTGTTGCCGTTCTGATCTGCCGTTCATCAAAGCTTCTTATTTCACCTCCGCAGCAACTCGCCTAACAACGTCAAGCCTCGGTTAGGCATAGGCCGAACCTCATTGAGCCTCAGGATTGGCGGCCACGCGGTTGACGCCACTGCTATGTAGATCCAACGACCGTCAACCCCCCCCTTCAGAGACTCCATGACAGAATTGAGTCAAAGACAAGATCATCAATAACTTCACCAATTTCCAACAAAGGCAATGAATCGTTGTTCGCACGTCAGCACCTGCCAGAGCATGGTAGATTGCACTACAGCTCTTTGCCTAGAACGGCACCGTAGTAATCATCCATCCAATTGATGCATGGGCAATAAGATGAGATCCTGGGGGATGGCTGCCACCTTCTCTGCTCGACTGGACTCAACCATCTGGCCCAGGCCAGTCGTCCAGTCTCATCGTTCATGACAATTTCCCCAGGTTCACTCCGCTCTTTGTTCGTCTGTCTGGCTAGAACCACTCACTGGGTCGGTCACCATGGGGTTCGTTAGCCTTGACACGGTTGAAATAAAAGGAACATGTCTCGAACGAACATGGACACCCCAGCTTTGCTATGACTGTCATTAATTCTTTTCGGAACAAGCTACCGACAAGGTACGGTAGAGTAGCAGAGCAAGTGGCACCAGAGAACCCCAGTCCAGTAGCCCAGCACCCCATGGCACAAATCCTCCACCTCTTACACCTCTCCACATCTGTTAATCAACCCACCTTCGGCGGGACCTCGCTGCTAACTAACTTAAACTAGGTCTTCACTTCCCCGTACGGAGTACTAAGCGAACCATTTGGCATGCCGCAACTTCTTGGGGCATGATGGGCCTAAGCAAAAGCGCTTCCCCATTCTTGCTTGCTTGTCTTGTCGAACTCGGTCCTAGCCCGACTTTTCAGTCACGAGTAGCAACAAGTTACTTGTGGATGGGGTTTGCCTTCTCCAGAAAAACCACAGGGTTCCGTTTTCCTTGACCTTCCTTTTTGTACCGTCAATTTTTTTAATTGACCTTTGTCGATGGTCAAGATTATTCTCAGATACCCATATTGCTTCCCCCAGATCTTTGTGGACGCCTCCTTGTTCTCAAATTTTTAAATTCGACTCTCAAGATCCTGGGTTATACCACATTACCATAAACTCAGATTCACTTGACAACTTCCCTCCAGGATCCACTTATCAGTCAATCAAATCAGTCAGTACACATTCTGGTCTGACATGATTTGACTTGGGTCTCTTTAAAAACAAGCTCAAGTCGGCGAATCAAGACATGAAGCATTCGTTCTATTCTCTCTTACCTCTTATATAGGTACTTGCTGTGCCAAACCCATTACAACAAAAACAAGGTCGATCTTTCCCTGATACTCTTCCACTCTTCATTGAGCACCGGGCTAGATCAGGAAGTGTACTCGATATAACCGCAAATCGAATCGAATCTGGTAATTAGCTATTTAGCCGGTGCCTTGACACCAGCTCAAGCTCCAACGGCAAGGGTCTTGTAAGTATGGATGGTTTCTTTTGGCTCCTTCACATCAACTCTGTTACCGTCTTCTCGAGTCCATCTGCACTCTCCCTGCCAAGTGCCTACTCACTTCTTACACGGGGACACCCTACCCTCTATACGAACAAGGCACTGCCCAGGAAACCCTGTGCTCATCACTCCCTATAATGCAAAGGTGTCAGATGCCTTGTCAATCCCTCAGCGGTCCCCGCTCCCCGACAAATTTGCCCCCCCTGATAGTAACACGCGTTGATCTTGCTCTGTTCCGATACCTCTACAACCCGCCTGCAGCCGTCATCAGACTCAAACCCCTGTTTACTTATATCCAGCACTTCCCCATAAACTGATTTGAGTTCTACCTGCAGTAAGCTAATCTGACCATGTTTATCAGAGAAGCTGCCCCCGTCATCTCAAAGAGAGGGGAATAGCTTGCAACAATTCGACCACAGCTGTCTCAGTCCACAATTATCTTGTTATCCTAACAGCTTCCGCGCACGCTGCGGTATAGCCTGAGTACCGACAAGATGTTGTCCAATCCACTTCAACGTTTCTCTCCCTACCAGAACGCCGCCTCATCCAACATTTCACCTGATGGGAACGTCCAGCAAGGCACAATGCAGAACGGCGGCCTGGACTCGCTCCAGAATCATCAATATCCGATTCAACCACTTTCACAAGCTGTGCCCCTTTCAAACGGCCACTTTGAGAGGGCTGCCGCTCAAGTAAAGAATCGACAACATCCTTATGGAATTCACCCACGCAGCTCGAGCACTTCTGGACCCATTAGGAGACGAATTAGTCGAGCCTGCGATCAGTGTAACCAGCTTCGAACAAAATGTGATGGCCAGCACCCCTGCGCGCACTGTATTGGTAGGTTTTGATGTCGAGACGTCAATGTCCTGTTTCTGACTTGTGTAGAATTCGGCCTGGGGTGCGAGTACATTCGCGAAAGGAAAAAGAGGGGAAAGGCGTCACGGAAAGAACTAGCCCAACAGGCTGCGGCTCAGGCTGCAGCAGGTGGCACAGGCCAGAACATGGACGATTCTCTATCAGAGAACGGCCAGACCAGCAGCAAAGGCCTCGACTCTTCGAATATGGGACTGGAGCAACAATCGAATGAACGACATCCGAGTACGAGCAGCAAATCGAGTCGAGATCCAGGCGAAGATGTAATGCGACATACCCAAGGCCTCGAGGGTCTCGATCATCTTGGCAACATAAGCGAACAACCCCATCTTGGCCGGTCTTCCTTGGATGGTGAACACATGGAAAACAACGGAGGTCTCGACCTGAACGGCTTCAATAGTATGCCACATGCGTACGACTCACAGAGCTTGGATGGTCCCGTCCTGAACGGTCAATCATACGCTCCCAACGGGCGAGGTAACATGCCTGGTTACGCCGAATTCCCATATACGATGCAGGCTCAAAGTCCGCCCAACTTCAACAACAACTCTGCTTTCCGTATGGGAAACAGCCCACTAGGATATGCTATGGGCAAGGGAACATCTCCTGGATGGGGTATCTCCATGACTTCACCACCAGGCCAATATCAAACACAGGCCCCTCCCCCCAACTTCAACAACTCAAAACTGCGATATCCCGTCCTTGAGCCCATAATCCCATACCTCAACAACATAATTCCTATTCCTCTAGCTTGCGACCTGGTCGATCTCTACTTTGCGTCTTCCTCCTCGGCGCAAATGCACCCAATGTCACCCTATGTCTTAGGCTTCGTCCTTCGAAAACGATACTTCCTCGACCAGACAAGGCCGAGACCATGCCAGCCAGCCCTCTTGGCAAGCATGCTGTGGGTTGCTGCACAGACAAGCGACGCTCCTTTCCTCGCCAGTACACCTTCAGCGCGTGCCAAGACGTGCCAGAAGCTACTAGAGCTCACAGTCTACCTCCTACGACCTCTCATCCACACAGCCCCAAGTGATGCGCCCAGCCCTGTTGCTGATGGTGTTGCTCTTGGCGGTCTCGGCGTGGCCATGCCTGGATCAATTAGCATGGAAGCCACGAGTGGCGAGTCGGGCCCTTTCGGTGCAGCCGGAAGCCTCGACGATGTGATTACATACATTCATTTGGCGGTTGTTGTTTCTGCTAGCGAATACAAGGGAGCTAGTATGCGCTGGTGGACTGCTGCTTGGGGTCTTGCTCGTGAGCTGAAGCTGGGCCGCGAGCTTCCTCCTGGACCTTCACCTGCGGCCCAAGAGGCCATGGACACTGACGGCGCTGAGGATGCTGAAGGCGGCATCAGTGGTAACGGATATGTAGGCGAGGAGGAGCGTGAGGAGCGACGCCGGATATGGTGGCTTCTATATATTGTCGACAGGCATCTGGCGCTCTGCTACAACCGCCCCCTATTCCTCCTTGACATCGAATGTCAGGGTCTGTTACAGCCCATGGATGATGCATATTGGCAGAGCGGGGAGTTTCTTAACAACACAAACTCAACCACGGACCCCAATCTTCTAGGAACAAGTCCAGAGGGGTACAGGACTGATCACCCGCATCCCCATGGTCCTCAGTACGAGTGTCGTGGCCATAGTATTTTCGGCTATTTCCTGCCTCTGATGACCATCTTGGGCGAGATCGTTGACTTGCATCACGCAAAGAACCATCCTCGTTTCGGTACTTCGTTCCGTCAGAGTCATGAGTGGAATGCTCAGACCGCCGAGATTACTCGACATCTCGAGATATATGAACAGAGTTTGCAATCTTTCGAGCGTAAGAATTTGCCTCGACAGGTTGAGGATAGAGCCGACGTTGCAAATGAGGGTAACGGAGTTCCTGAGACCAATACACCATCAGTCCACTCTGTGCATACCAATGCGTCAAACCGACTTACAGAGAGCAATATTCAGACTCGCATTGTTATTGCTTATGGAACTCATGTAATGCACGTGTTACATATCCTTCTCTCTGGCAAGTGGGATCCTATTAACCTGTTGGATGATGAAGACTTGTGGATTTCTTCCCAAGGGTTCATCACTTCAACGAGCCATGCTGTTGCGGCAGCCGAGGCCATTAACCTGATACTTGAATTCGATCCTGGTCTGGAATTCATGCCGTTCTTCTTCGGTATCTATCTCCTCCAGGGGTCGTTCCTACTGTTGCTCATCGCGGATAAGCTCCAGTCGGAGGCGTCGCCCAGCGTGGCAAAGGCATGCGAGACAATCGTGCGGGCTCACGAAGCATGCGTAGTGACTCTAAGTACAGAATATCAGGTTAGTTCTTTGAACGTTCAAGCTTTCTTGCAGTAACTAACAGGTTCATAGCGAAAATTCAGCAAGGTCATGCGCAGTGCTCTTGCCCAAGTTCGAGGTCGTGTACCCGAAGATCTTGGCGAGCAACAGCAACGGCGAAGAGAACTTCTGGCGGTGTATCGGTGGACAAAGGACGGGACTGGTTTGGCACTGTGAGCAGGGCTCTCTAGTCATGGTTAGGGAATGAATGGAAACGAAAAGGGCAAGGAGAAAAGGAACAACATACTTGGGGCGTCTTGGGAGGGACATTCGCTTTTCTTTTTCCTTGGATAGGAATAACGGCCTTAATGGACTCGAGATTCAGCTCGAGTATGGGAGCGGCAAGGGTGCTTTTAGATACCATGAAGCGAACAGCGATGCCAGTTATCGAAAAGCCAAGTCTTTTGGCGAATGAAAAATTCAACTCTATTTAATTTCTAGACGGCTTGTCTTTGTTGATTCGAGTGGTCGGTGTCGGCTTTGGTGTAGTGACAAGTCAAGTCTATGAAGAAGAGGGTATTAGTAAAGCTTGACAAAGTACTGTTCAGGGGAATCGAGTCTTTGTAAATGTTCAGACAAAGGAATTGTGTCGAGCTTGGTCGGGCGTGTTCAGTATTCGTGTCTTGCTGAACACGCCCGCGGCAGCCAATTGTGTCGACAAAGCAATGTCTCTCCTCCGATTCCAACTTGTCTCTCTTCGTAATACTGTTGCTTGAACTTTCTTTCCTTCTCGCATCCTCAACATGTGCGTTGACGGGCGGCTTCAACGGTAACCCCTATTTGATCGAGTCAGCCGACAGCATCCACGATCCACGATACAACATCACAACTTACGCGAATACCATCCCGTCCCTCTCCTCTACGAGGCGTATTTCCTTTGTCCAAATACGAAACGTTTCAACGGTTTGAAACCGTCCCGCAAAGTTTGCCCACGACAAAAGTCTAATCCAACGTTAGCGACGGTGATGCGAGTCGGCTGAAACGAATAGCAGTAGAAAGCGGTCGATCTTAGGGATACTCTGAAGGTAGTTTGAGACCAAAAAAGAAGCTTTGTAGGCTGGTGGTGAAGATGGCGGCCGAGTTGGTGTAGGAGGGAGGGAGAAGACGTGGGCAAAACAAATAAAGATGCATTACTTACAGCTATCTTTTCTTCCTGCTACATTGTCAGAAGTATAAGAAGATTAAGAGGAAGATGAAATGGTGATTGTGGAAATGCTTTCTCGCTTGTGTTGTTGCTGTTGCATGCCCTGCTTCGTGCACCCTCGCGAGTAACCACATCATGTTATTTCCGCATGACAAGGGATTTAGCTGTGTCGTACCGTTTAGTATTTCAACTAGACGTGGGGAATGGAGGCTCTTTTCTTTTTTCCTGGTGGGTGCGTGCTTTATTTCAACGTCGAATGCCCAGACTCCACCACCACCGTCTTCAACGTAGCTCGATGGACATTGCACCAACTTGCAAAATACCATACAGTCTTGATGTCTACACTAAATACAATACCTAACAAGTATTATTCTATCGGTTCCTGTAGTAATCGAGTGATGTCTTGTTCACGTGGACTACCAAACATAATAAAAGGCATTGGCATCAGATGGTCGATATCTCGCCTGTCTGGCTCAGTACATCTGCATTTCGTCACGCTCCGGTCCTCGAGACGCGTTTTTTCTTTCTTATCAGTGACTAACACGTCCGTACGCGTGATGCTATTCCAAAAAGCTGAGGCCAAGCATATGGGGGGGGGGACAATCAGTAAGGCAGTGCCCGTAGCAATATCAGTAGACGCCCCCATGCTGTCCTGGAACTCGAAGATTTCCCTGGAGTAATTGCACAATCAGGGACATAGTATAGCACACGTCCATCCTCTGTTAGCGGAGGCTCTTCTACCATTTTTTTCTGATTCACTAGGCCGGTTTGTTGTTGTGATCTCTTGGTCTGCCTGCTCCACCCACCCTTTTCTTCTTCTTCCCTCCAACTCCTCCTCTTCGTCATCCCCCTACACCTTTGCAGCTCATCACAGCTCGCGTCAAGGCATTTTACCCTTTCCCTATCTCCTCAGAAGACACTGTATCACTGCACCTTCGTCATTTATTCTCTGAATCACATACTACACCTTGCACCCTCCCCTATTTATATCGCCGTGTTGTCGCGCGCCCCTGGTGACAAGATGTCAACCACAAACGCCCCTACGAAACCTGCTCGTCGCCGTCCTGGTCGGCCTAGAAAGCAGCAACACCCTCAAGCCTCTGTTACACCTCCAAGTGCACCAGACCAAGCTTATCCTTCAACCGCTACCCAACTCTCTGACGCACCTCCCCAGCGTACTACAGAGCCTCTGAACTCACCCTATCCTCAAATTTACCCTAACTTCCCTTTTTCGTTTTATACCGACAGCTCAGGATCTGGTGATCCCTTTACAGACAGTAACACCGGCCCTGGATTCGACTACACGGGCGATCTTGAGAACACAAACCTAGATCTTACCCAGGGTTTCCCTGCTTTGGGCCTTTCTACTGCGCTGAGATCTCTTTCTTCTGCACTTGACACCACACCCATCGATCCCCAGCTATCTGCCGTTGGCACCCAGTTCTCGACCTCTACTGAAACTGCACCTTCCCAGCCCCAGGCTAACCCTACAACCGACGCCGCCTTGTCTTCCACATCGCAGGCCACTACCCAAGAGCATCGTCAGCCCACGATTGAAGAGGAGGTCTTGGCTCTATCCGCCGCCATTGTAGGTGAATCAAGCCAATCTACAACTCCAGCCCAGTCTACTGCTATCCCTGAGGGTCCCTCAGAGCAAGCTCCTCCAGCTACAAGCAAGCGTGCGCCAAAGGCACCACCAAAGCAACCTCGGAAGCGAAAGGCTGATCAATTCGACGGTCAGTCTACTTCTGGGCCAGCTACCAAGAAGCAAGCCACTGAAGCGGCCAAGGAGAAGTCCAACGAGGCTCCCAAAGCGCAGCCCAAGAACCCTCGCAAGCGAAAGGCCGACCAAGTTGACGGTCAATCTGTTACGGCGCCAGCTGCGAAGAAGACAGCTACTGAGAAGTCCAAGGAGGCATCCAAGGAACAGTCGAAGGAGACATCCGAGGAACAGTCTCAAGATACATCCAAGGAACAGTCAAAGGAGACATCCCAGGAGACACCTAAGGAACAGTCCCAAGCAGACTCTTCGGACAACCCAGAACCTCAATTCCGCACCTCATTTGAGGAGGACAGAAGTAACCGACTCTCGCGTTGGGCACATTCATTTGCCGAGACTGTTGCAAAGAATCAATTTGACGCCCTTGATTACCTAGAGATCTTTCAGCCCGATACTGCCGCGCAGCAAGCCGCCTCACAGGAAGCCGCCTCACAGCAGCCCGCTGAAGATCAGCCCGCCGTAGACCAACCTGCCGGAGACAACGCTACCGGAAAGAAGCCTGCCAGAAAGAAGTCGGCCGGAAAGAAGTCTGCCGAGAACCAGTCTGCCGAGAACCAACCTTCCGGAGACCAACCTGCCGGAGAACCAGCGGCCAATATGCAGGCTAACGAGCAACCTCAAGGCGCACCTAACCCCAATGAGCAGCCTGTAGATCCCGCCATCAAATCTCCAGGGCACTACGCCGAAAAAGAGGCCCGACGCTGCATCAAGGTTGGCGGCATTAATTTTCAACGTGCGGGTTTGGGACTACCCCATGGGCTTGGTGCAGACGAGAACAACCGTCGAGTTTCGTTCCTCGAAGCGGAACTCAAACTTCAAAAGGGCAGAGCCCCTATCTTGCCCCCTTCTCAACTTGCACAACCTGACCCGAAGCCTTTCACCCCAAAGGCATATCAAGTACCTGACAACGTCACCGATCCTCGTGTTATCGAGTTCTTTTCCCAGAAGAACATCGACCTGTGTACCAAGAATAAACAAGTGGACCTCGAACGGAACAATCAAGCGGCTAAGGGCACGCGGTCCCGCCGTGAAGAGGCTCTTGAAGCGCACCGCGAACTTGCAAACAACATGGCCATTGAACTCAACTGGTGGCGCCTCAAGGCCATTGCGAATGGTGCTGACTTCAGAGAATGGGATGTTGTACCCCCGACTGTCAAGAAATGCATGTTGAACGAGATGGATGAGAGAGTAAAAAAGCTGGAAGAAGCCGCGGCAAAGACAGCTAAGAAGAACAAGTCAGCCGCTCATTCCGCTAGAACGAAGAAGAACTCGGTAAGTCAAAAGTCTTCTTAAGTCAACTTAACAGATAAGAAACATTACTAACACCCTGTCTTTAGCGCCTGTCCAAGGAGGATGAGGCCCGAAAGAAGCAAGAGGTTCAGGAAGTTATCGCTGCTTTTGCTGCCAAAGACTGGGCTGCGATAAAGAAGATGTCGGATCCTGAATACAAAGCAAAGATTCCGAGAGCTCCTCGTAACACTGCCGCCAGTCGCAGGAATAGAGCAAGTGTCGCTGATGAAGATACTGAAACTAGCACCGCTGCCAACGCGACTGAGGCTGACACTACCGAGAACGTGGCAGAAACTGCCAACACTGGTGTTGCCACCACCATGGCTACGGACGACATGCCTCCTGGCACCTTACCTTCTGATGACATGGCTACTGGCAACATGCCCTCCGACAACATGCCTGTTGATAACATGGAGCTCGGCGGCACGGAGTTTGGCAGCATGGATTTTGACAATCCTTCTTATAACATGCCGACAAACATGCCTGAGATTCCTGAGATGCCTTCTACCGACATGACTTCTGACAACACACTTGGTTTTGGTAACGTTTCTTCATTCAACGCCGGCGTTGCGCCTGCTCAGTTCAACGCGACTCCTGACCCTATGTATGGCGGCGTCCCCGTTGAACATCCTACCTACATTAACCCCCAAAACAATGCTTTCGGAAATGCCCACACTCAACATCAGCAATCCTCTGATCTTCCTCGGGGAACCAATGACTATCATGAGCTAAGACGACAGGCTTCCAACGTCACCATGCTTGATGCTCAGTCCGATCCGTTTCAGTCAATCGACCCTAACATGGGTGGAACGATGAACGAAACTTCCCCCTATTGGGAGACTCCCAACGCTCCTCCTGATCATGGCGCACTTCCTCCCAACATAGACCCCGGCCTTCTAGGTCCTATGGGAGATGAAAGCACTCTTCCTCCTAACAATATGAGCCACAACATCCATGGTCCTCTGGGAGATCCTAGTCTTCACCTACCTAACGACATCGGTCAGAGCTCGGAGGGTCTCACAAACAGTGTCCCTTGGTACAGTGAAGAAGACGCCCTTGTCAGAGCGTTCCTTCCCAGCCTTTCGAGAAACGCGAATCAGAACAAGTCGGCCACCAACGATAAGGAGACCACTGATCAAGTTGACACCAATGCTAACACCTCCTCAAAGTACCCCGACCCTGACGAGGACTTTAACTTTTCTCGATACATTAACTTCTCCCCCTAATTGGGTTCCGACATACTTACACACACCTTGGGCTTTTGCCACATATCGGCAAACCATTACGATGATATCGCGACCATCTGAAAGGTCCAACCTACTTGTTTTTATTGTATGAACGATCTCAAAAGTTGTTTGCTTGATTTCGCTGCTTTTATTTGCACTTCTGTCCTTTTCATGCATCTCATTTTGAGCTTTCGGAAAACGCTATCGCACTCTTAATTCACTACACGCTATGGCTGGCGATACTGCCCAAAAGCCCATTATCAACGAGGCAAAGCGAGTTTCCCTCAGCCACATCAACGTTCAGTCTTCTGCATTTATATCGGCGTCACGGACATCGCATGAAACGTATCAGGACATATACTCGCCACTCATGCCGGAAATGGATTGATTTTATCACACATGGCAAAAGGCGTTCAGGAAGAGCTCTCACTAGCATGAGCACTAATAGCTTGCAAAGAAAGGAAGAGCATGATTTTTTTTTTGGCGTGCATTACGCTCGGCGTTGAGGATGCCCTGCCCTCAATGGAAGGAGAGCTGTTGGCCATAAAGGCCGGACGTCAATTGACCTGCGACGGAAAAGCGGTTGGTGTTCAGGATGACATTATTTGCAGTCTCAGGGTAGACTTTGACAAAACGGTCTAAGGGATTGAATCGCACATTGAGGATTGAATCATCGCCTCCGGAACCACCATAGGAAATGGGGTTTGTATAGAGTCTTGTATGGTATTAGAAGTCTAGAAAGAAGAAGTAACTTAGATGTTCACCGAGACACTGGTAACCTTCACAGACATAGAAGATACAGCACATAAAATCATTCGCGTGCCTCTTCTGCTATGTGTCTAGATGTACTTGAACTCCAACTCTGATCCATCGCATCACGGGTATAACCAACTCGACATTTCTCATTCCAACATAACCAAGCATGTTTCCTCTGGTGATTTTTTAGGCAGTGACCGTAGTTTCAGGCTTGGGCTCGGCTGTCTCTGGATCATTCCTGGGTCTCTGCACAAAGGTTGAACCTGTAGGATCAGCCACGCAAGCTTTGACGAAGAAGACAGTAGTGACAATGGTGAGGATCCTGAGCGTAACCATTAGTAAGTGTCACATTGTTGTAAAAGTCCAAAAGCTTACCAAGTAACAGCGCCGAGAGCGACAGCAGCAGCCATCGAACCACCCCACGCATCAAGCTCACTCACACGACTGATGTAGTAGCTGTTGTACAAATGGTAAAAGTCAGCTGTCCACGCAGCAGCCCATGTCCAAGCGGCCAGCCAGAGGATCGATGATATAACGAGTGTACCGAAGAAGATGGAACGGATATACAGCTGAGGAGCGAAGAATTCGGCGGCGAGCATGCATCCTAGGATGATCCATGTGAAGATTGCCTAGATGGCGTGAGTTGGGTGTTTTGTGGGATATTGGCAAGAGGAAAGACGCTTACGCTGAAGATGATCAAGCCAGCTGGACCACTACCGCCGTAGTAACGAGCCCAGCTACTGATGAGGGAAATGTTGTATGCTGCAGCGATGAGGGCGCCTAGGGACATGGCGATAGTTGCACCGCGAACAATGGTGAGCCACATGGGCATCTTTGGGACGCCTTTGGCTGTGAGGCCCATGCTGGGAGTCGTAGTAGCCATATTTTTTTGGGTGTAGATAGGACAAGCACTGTAAGTATCTAAAATAGGTATATCAGTATACAGATACAACAAACTGGGCGATATCACAAGAACACTTACTTGTAGTATGACGAATAAATCAATCGCTTAATCACATTTCCCAACCCGGGAGGGGAAGAGGGCCATGGTCTCTATTAAGTAGCAGTCTTCTCCACTCCCTCCTCTTGTCAAGCTGTCAAAAACAAGCATGAATTAATCGGTAGTTGCAACACAGATGCGGTCACAGGTACAGGCACAAACAGGGCTGAAAGGAGGTGTTCCACCCTTGTTGGTGTGATTCAGACGAGCAGATGCGCCACGCACCGCTAAGAACAACGTCCTTGCAGTTACGAATATCTCTTATTGGACTGAAGCTTCAGCTATGGCCGGGGTTGTTGGGTATTGACTCCTCACGTACAGAGACACGTAGATCGTCTATGCTAACGTTGGTTAGAAACTTGAGGAGTCCTTTAGCCAAGGCATACCCTAAACTTGGCAGCGCTAAATGAACCACATGACTTTGGGGATATTGGTAGATGAGGGGGAAATATATTCAAGCGGTTTCTTGTAAAAGAGATTACCTTATTTTTAGTATGCTCGTCTGTTCATGTGAGGGTCTCTGCATCTGTTACACTGCCAGCGGTTAAGGAACCAGTCATACAAACGTGTAATGTGCCTTTGCCCTGCAGTTTTGATTGTGCCCTGTCATGTTTCACTCGTGTAGATCATTACAGGGGTTTATCGTATGCCACTATTCCCTGCACCTTTGTTTCACTGTACGAATGTCAGAGTTGAAATTGTATACATGAATATGTCCTGTTCAGCATCTTCGTTATTTGTTACAATAATCAATTTATATAGACATTAAAGTGAGACAATCCAATATATACTGTCAAGCCATTTAGTCTTGGCTCATGAGGATGGTCTGAGATTTACATGAAACATGTTGACGTGTCTATCTGCCACTGTAACTCGGTATGAAACAAATTATGTAGAATAGCATGAATATTAAATTAGGTACATACTTTGAGAAAAAGATGTACCTTCTATAGACAATGTTAGATCGTCAAACTTGCTGTCATTAATTATTCCTCCTCGGCCCATTTGCTTTACTATGCCTTCGTAGGCACTTTACTTCCTCGCATGCACCATTCTTCCCCTCACCCAAACTTGCTTGACGTTTCGATCATCTCCGTTAAACAACCACTTGGCGATCTTCTCCTCCCAAGTCTCCCACCCAAATATGTTGACGTTGCCATCTTCCTCTGCGATGCCATCCATATCAACACCTCCGAGCCGAATTAACTGCGCATCCCATTCCATCCCCTCCTCGAACCCGCCGACTCTGTCTTCAAGCCCAACCACTTGTGCGCCACCACGAGTCGCGAGATACAGGACCTCTTCAACAGTCAACTTGTTCCGTTCCTTTTCTTCTTGCAGTCCCATGGCGACGTGTCGACTGACGAGAGCTGCTTGTCGTGCTGCTTCGAGAACAGAAGGGCTGTAACCGCCGCTCATATCCGTACCAAGGCCAACAGTGATATCCTGATCCCAAAGCCAGCGTACTCGAGCAGATCCACTAGTAAGAGAGCTGTTGCTGCATGGACAATGCGAGATCTTGCTTCCTCGCTTTGCTATTAACTTGGCCTCCTCGTCCGTCAAATGCACAGCATGCGCCAGAATCGTCCGTGAAGTCAAAAGACCGCATTCATCGTAAAGTTGCGTATATGACTCTGACTCCGGAAACAGCTCCGCAACCAGTTCAATCTCCCCTTCGTTCTCGGAAACGTGCGTCTGCACAGGAAGATCTAGCTCCTTCTGAATCTTTGCCAGCCCCTTCATCGACTCGCTCGAGCAAGTCGGTGCAAAGCGCGGCGTCAACACAGGTGAAACCAACTTGAACCCTGGATCAATCTTTTGCACGTGCTGAATCGTCTGCCTTGTCTTTTCCAGACCTTCTTCGACGCTCTCATCACGGTAGTAGCTGGGGCACATGTCCGGGTTGTCCATGCACACACGGCCTACGAGGGCTCTTTGTCCGATTTCTAGACAAAGATCCGCAAGCAGATTTGTCGCCGCCACGTCGATTGTTGCATAGTAAGCCGCCGTTGTTGTTCCGTGAGATAGCGTTCGTCGCACACATGAACCATATACTCGACGCGCCTTGTTCAAGTCTTTGAGACTGGACTCGAGAGGAAATGTGTACTTTTCCAGCCAGTCCAAAAGTGTTGTCTTTCCAAATATGCCCACATTTGGGTACTGAGATGCATGAACATGGGAATCTAAGGTTTGTTAGTGTATGCTTTGTAAAAAGGCTCTCTATACGGGCAGGGTACTCACCGACAAAGCCGGGGAAGAAGAACTCGCCAGGCTTAGCGATATGAACATCCACTTCACTCAGTTCCCAGCCCAGTAATTCTCTAAGTCTGAGCCCAAGTTGACCTCGGTCGCAACCCTCATTGTCAACTTTGATAATTTTACCCTCTCCATCAACACAGACGATGCTATCATGATGATAGTTGAGTTCTTTCGGGTCTTTGCTGGAGATGAATGTCCCGAAAAAGACCTTCTTCTTTGAGTTTGCCATGCGTGGAGTTCCTGTGTTTTGATCACTTAAAAGGCGCATTATTGTGTTGATGAGTGATAGATGGATTGATAGATGTAGTGATTGAGTGAGAGAGATAGATGATGTAATATCTCAAAGAGTAGAAGAGGAGAAACAAACAAAGGGTCAGGAAAAAAGAAGCAAGAACCCAAAAGCACAAAACCTCTCTTTTGACTTCGCTGCTACAGGCTTATATACCTATTCATCAACACATGGATTTGGCTTAGACCCGTTGACCGATATATCTATCTCCTTGTCGGCGACCAATGCGGACTTTGGCTCCGTGATAGGCCACCTCCACCTCTTGTCCGTCTCCGGCTGTCGCCGGCAGCCGAACCAATTTATTGGCATGCAAACGGAAGTCAGTGGAGTCAAAAGATACTTTCATTGCCGAGGCATCTTCAGCTAAACATCAAGTACCACCTGTCCAGCTCGGCAATTATTCCCGTCATCAGCTTCAATCGTGTCACGAAACCAGTATCACAAAGGTCACACAAGGAATGGATAGCATAGGCAGATGCAAGGTGAGACAATTGAGATAAATAAGGTAAATAAATGTCATCAAACATTCAAGATTGTCTATCAGCAGGTAAAACAAGCAAACTAACGCCCCTCTAGCTAAAGATAACACGATGCATCGTAATACAATCATCCCAAATAACAGTCCGAACCGGGAATCTGTAGACTTCTCTTCATAATCATCCATCTCTAGTCTTGTCTTCTTCCGTCATAACATGTCTATGCATGATTTCCCTCCTCATTTTCATTATGTTCCTCTTTTCGTATTTTTTCTTTTTTACTTATTTTTGTTTCTGTAAATGCTTAAGCAGCACGGCCAGATCCCTCGTACTCGCCGCTGGAGCTTTCACTGCCCTCAACGCCGTTGGCAGCAACCTCATCCTGGTTGTACTTGTCCCAGTTGGCCAAAACGGCACCAATCTTGGGCGAGTTGGTCAGCTTGTAAACATCCTCAAAGTACTCCTTGGTCAGCGCAAAAGGCTTGGCTGTCACGTTGGGAATGTACTTTCCAACCAGCTTGGAAGGATCAATAGAGGTCTTGTTGATCTTCTTGAGCAAGAAGGAACGGAAAGGCTTGACACCAGATCGGAGGAAGGTTGAGTGGAAAGGCACATCGATACCTCGGAGAGGGATGGTAGCGAAGCCACGCTCCAACTCGAGAGGGGTAGGCTTGGCCAGGGTCTTCTCGGCACAGCCGCGAATGATCTCGCGGAGGTGTCCCTTGACCTCCTCAATGTTGTCCTTGACCTCTTCAATGTCGATCTTCTGGATCTTGATGAAGTTGGTCACACCAGCAAGAGTGTCGAGCGCACGGAGGTCACCGGCACAGACGTACTGCTGGTTGGCGATGTTGTAGTTGACAATCTCGAGAAGCCAGCCAGTCTCCTCAGCAATGTTGTCGACAACGAACTGGAGAGCAGCTTCGTTGAAGGTCTTGCTGATGCGGCTAGGGTTGACAGCACACATGGAGTAGTTGGATCGGCCAGCGGCATCACGCTCGACGGCAACCTGCATGGTGAGACCACGGTAGAACACAACAGACACCAAGCTCTCAATGGGCATGACCTCAGCAAGGGCAGCAAGGGCCGAGTATTCACCAAGCGAGTGACCGGCAAATGTGCTGTTGTTGGGCACAAGTCCCTTGGCCTTCATGTCCTCAAAACTGGCCTTCTCCATGAGGGTAAGGGCGGGCTGAGTGAACTGAGTGGCCGAGAGAAGACCAGTGGGAGATCGGTAGGTGTACGAGGTGGTGGTCTCGTCAATCTCCTTGAAGATCTTCTCGGACTTGATGCTACCGTCGGCGGCGACGGTCTCGAAAGTCATGGCAATATAGTTCTGGCGGATAGCCTTACCACGGGGACCACCGAAGTGGATGGTGAGCTCCTTGGGGTTGTTCTTGACGATGTTGGTGATGGAGAAACCTGCAATAGATTAGTAAATGAGATATAAAATCACGCTGTGAATGTAACTTACCATATGCGTCGAGAAGGTACTTGTCGGCGCGGTCCCAGACCTCCTTGGCAACAGGGCTGCTGGCGTACAGCTCCATACCCATACCCTGCTCCTGAGAACCTTGACCAGTGAAGACATAGGCTGTAGCAGGCTGCTCAACCTCGGCCTCACCCTCGAGGACCTTGTCCTCAGTCTCCTTGTTGCGGACCTCGACCTTGATGATCTTGCGACCAGAGACCATGCCAGAGTGTTGGAGCTTGACCTCAAGGTCATCGTTGGGCAGAACCATACCGACCAGCGAAGCGTGGAAGCTTCGGACACGGCCAATGTTGTTCTCGGCAGCCCAGGTCTCGACGAGGCTTCGGACGGAAGCACTGGAGTACATGCCGTGGGTGATGGTTCCAGGAAGGTTGGCGTAGCTGGAGAAGACACGAGAAACGTGAATGGGGTTGTAATCACCAGACACACGAGCGTAGTTCTCGTTGGAAGCAGGAGCTCGGAGGGCGAGAGGAGACCTTCCACTGAGAGGGATGGCGTTCTCGAAGTTGATGGGCTGGTCGATAGGCTGGCCGTTTCGCTCGAGGTAGTCAATGACAGGGTTGCCGTGAGACTCTCCGGTCTCGTAGTCAACACTACCAACCTGGATGATCTCCTTGGTGGGGAGCTCAAGAAGGACCTGGCCTCGGGTCTCGATGCTGCTGAAGACAGTCTTGTTCTTGTAGCGAACCAAGCTCTGGAGGCGGAAAGTCAGAGTCTGGCCGAGCAACTCAATGTTCTGAGGAAGCTCATCAACGGAGAACCAGTCCTTGGATCGGAGGATAGCAACATCGCGGGTGGTAGCAAGGTGAACCTGGATGGGGGTCTCAACCTTTCGCTGGAAAGTGTTCTCGTAGTCGGTGTAGGTACCGCGGTACAAGAACTGAGAAGTGACCTCCATGACAGGCTTGCCATCACGGACGAGAGTACCACAGACCTCAACCATCTTACCAGCCTCCTGGTTAATGACGGCATTGATCTGGGCAGTGGTAGAGACCTCATCGCCCTTCTTGAGAGGCTCAGCACCGGGGATCATGCGGAACTGGTTAGATAAGTGGACAAGCTTCAGAAGATCACCGTCGATGGTGCGAGGGAAGATGGGCTTGGTGATAGCCTTCCAACCAATGACGATGGCGAAATCCATGGGAGCGTAGACAGTCTTGCCAGGTCGGTCGACGAAGGCCTCGCCAGTGTTGCCGACGGCGTGGACGAAGTCGTTGATAGCCTCACCAGTGATGGTGGTCTTACCACCATCGAACTTGGCAGTGACATCAGCATCCAAGTCAAGAGCCTCATCACCGAACCATGCCTTCCAGTAGAACTCCTTGATGCGGTCGTTACGACCCTCCATAACCTCACGGATAGGAGAGTAACCAGCCTCAGGGTGGTAGGTGAACTCCAGGGGCAGAGCAGCAGGCTTGCCAAGAGCAGTAGTCTCCTTGATCATGTTGACCTGGATCTTGTTCTCGCCGACAAGCTTAACCTCGATGACATCGACGTACTGGTTGTGGCGGGGCTGCTCGCGGACAACAATGGTTGTCTTGGAAGGATCGTTAGGGTAAGAGATCTCAACGAACAGACCACGAGAAGGAGCAAAAATGCGTCGGATAGGGTTGGTCTGGAACTTCTGACCCTGAGCAACAACATCAGCCATGAGCAGAGCATGACGCCAGTTACGGTTAGGGCCGGCAAGGAGAGACAGCCAAGAGTCAAGCTCGGGGAGGGTGGCGGCAGCAGATGACGACAGGCGGTAGGTGTTCTTGTAAGTGTCGTAGCTGACGGTCAGGCCCTCAACATCAAGAGGAATCTCGGGGTCAACAAGCTTGCCACCAAAGTACTCAATGTAGGGGATGGAAGCCGTGTTGTCGTTGTACTGATCCCTAGTGAGGTACTTGACATGAGTCTCGTGGATGTCATCGAGAATTGACTTGATGGGCTGGTCAATCTCGGTAGAGAACTTGGCAGCAGCAGGTCCCTGAAGAATGCAAGTACGGCCAACGTCCTGGTCAACAACAGCATCCAAATCCTCAGACTGCCACAGGGAGTCCTTCTTGAAGTAGAACTCGAAGTTGTCGTCAAAGACAGGAATGAAAGTGACAGGCTTCTGAGTAGGTCGCATGCACATGATAAGGAAGTACTGAACATCCTGAGCGTTGATGATCTGAGTCTCGGCATCGGGGTAGGCGGCGAGGATGCGGTCGATGACCTCGAAAGGATCGCTGAGCTCGGAGTAGCTCTGGAGGAGAGAGGCCTGACCAGGGGTGGCGGTCAGACGCTCCTCGAGACGGTGAATGTAATCACCGACAAGAACAATGTAAGAGCGGTCGATCCAGCGAGACTGGTGCTTGACGTAGAGGAGTTCGACGAGACGTCGCAGAACCTCGGCGTAAGTCATGTCATCGAGATCGACAGCCTTGCCCTCCTTGTTGCGACCGAACCAGACCTTCTGGCAATCATCGTTGAGCTTCTTGATGTAGTAATCCTTGTTCTTCTTGAGCTCGGCAACGCGCTTCTCCTTGGGAAGGCTAAAGATCTTCTGGTCCATCTCGGCCCAGAACCGAACTCCACGAGTAGCGAGCTTGTGGATAGGCTCGCCCATCTCGGATCGGACAGTAAGAACACCACCAGCAGGTCCCTTGTAGGTCTGCTCCCACTCGCTGTCCTCAAGACCAGGAGCAGCGACGATAGCCTCCTTGGCGGCCTTGCTGGTGTGAGCCTCCTTGGCAACCATCATGCGGCTACCGAACAAGCAACCATCGAAAGGCATGGGAGGGTAGCCGTACTTCTTGGACCAGTCACCAGTGATGTAGGGGTAGGTGTCATCAGCACCACCGAAACCACTACCGGCAACAAGAATGATGTTCTCTTGTCGTCGGATACGGCCATACATCTGGAGAATAGGGTGATGGAAATCCTCGAAAGAGTGGTGACCACCACCACGACCTCCGGTCCACTGAAGCATAACAGGGAAGTGGGGGTTGGCCTTGGCGATGTTGATGACGGATTGGATGGCATCAAGAGAACCAGGCTTGAAGCTGATGTGCTTCAGGCCAAGAGTCTCAATGTACTCCTGTGCAACCTCGATAGAAGGAACACCAGCACCGATGGTAAGACCCTCGATGGGAACACCCTCAGATCGGAGCTTCTGGATCAAAGGAATCTGCCAGGCCATGGCACGAGGGTTGACATAGATCAGGTTGATTGAGATACCACGACCGGCGGGAATAGCCTTCTCAATCTTGGTGATAGCATCGGTCATCATGGGGCCAACGAAGTAGCCACCACCAGCAAGCTCGATATGGTATCCAGCGTTCATGGTAGCGGCGACAAAGTCCCAGGGAACAGTGCAGGGTGTCATACCGGCAACGAGAACTGGGGGGAGGCCAAGAAGACGACTCATCTTGGTATCGAGGTAAGTTCGGCCGCTCTTGTTGTTCACGAGCTTGGGGCCGAACTCCTTGACCCAATCGATGGCGTACTTGACAGCGTTCTCCTCATCGCGGTCGAAGAGCTCAGCCTTGTAGCCAAGGTCGTTCATGCCACCGTCGACGGTACCGGCCAAGATGACACGGACACCAGTGCCCTCCTTGTTTCGGCTGGTCAAAACACCGAGTCCAGAAACACCACCAGGACCGAAGTCCAGAATGTGAGTGGCATCAGGGAAGACGGTGGCCTTCTCCCAGTTGACAGGGTCGCGAGTGATCAAGCGAACCAGAGCAGGGATGATGTTACCCTTAACCTCCTCTCGAAGATCCTTGCCAGTGTTGGTATCAAAGACAGCAATGCCGAGATCGCTAGAGTCGATGTTGATGTCCTTCAGATCCTCGTCGATCATGGCAGTGGCCTCAGAAAGGTACTTGCTGTGGAAAGGAGCGGTGATGGGCAGGAATCGGTTGGCGAAGCGAACCTTTCGCTCAGTGAAGGGGATTCGGTTCTGATCCAGGCCAACGGGAGCCTTGACCTTTCGCAGCTGGGTGTTAAGACCGTAGAGAGAGGTGGGAGGTCCTGTCACAACCAGGTTTCGGGGGCTGTTGATGAGGGAGATGCTGATGTGACGGTCCTCGGGAAGGTACTGGTTGGTAGCATCAATGTGCTTTTGAACCTCAGCCTGAGGAAGATCTCGGATGCTAAGCATAGGAGTGGGTGAGCCCTCTCCGTGCTCCGAGGACTCGCGAAGCATAGTGGGAGTCATTGAAGTGGTGGGGAAGGCCTGCTGGCTTCGTGTTCCGATCCAGAAAAGCATGGTCAGAACTGAGCTGCTGATGTCCTGCCATGAGTCCCAAGAGTCGGCAGCAGCAGTGGCGGCGGCCATGACAATACCTTGAGAGTGACCGGTGGAACCAGTAATTCTCTCTCGCAGCATACCAGGGTGAACACCAAGGACCTTACATGTCACCTCATAGTGGGCAAGCTGAACAAGACCAATAAGAGGGAAACTGACAGGTGCCGAAATCAGGTAGTCGATATCAGGAGTAGAATCCTCGTGGTGTAGCCAGTTCATGATGTCCAAACCCTTAGGGAACATCTTCTCGGCCTTGGGGTCTTTGGAGAGAGTCTGGAGGAGCTCGGCTGATCGCGTGATGAGATCACCAACGAAGCTCGAGTATGTCTTGAAGATTTCTCGCAACTCCTCAAAGTACTCCTCAATGTTACCCTGACCACCGAAAATTGTGTAGATTTCGGCGTCACCATCCTCAGCAGCTCGGAAGAGGGCTGAGGCATGGGGCTTGATCGGTCGGTTGCAGACAGAGCGAGCGGTGTAGTAGCTGCGGATAAAGTCCAGCTTCTTGGACTCAATGCCGGGCAGGTTGGCGGCAACGGCGTGGGCTTCGTTGCCACGGAGGAAATTGCGCTCAAACTCGTTAAGGACGAGCTTCAAGACCTCCTCGTAGGAGCCAGCATCGTCATCCTCACCCTCATCGACTTCGTGGGCGATGAGATCAAGGTATCTGGCAACCAAGTCGGGAACTGACGATGGCTCGTCATCCTGGGCAAGCTCGTCGGTGGCTTCGGGTAGCGTGGCGACAAACTTGTCTTTCAACTGAGAGGCGTGGAAGTGAAGGTTGGTGGGGATGAGGAAGGAAGTCTCGAGAGATCCGTGGGAGAGAGTCAACGGTCGGAGAGAAGCGCTGGATCTGGGGGTGGAAATGCCCGTCTGGGCTCCTTGACCGGCGCCGTACATGATGAGTGAAGGGGTATCGAAGAAAATCTGCAATGGCAAGTAAAAGCCAGAGGTTAGTCTTTTTGCAATTGGCGATTGAACCACTTGTAAAGTGCCAATGGCTCACAAACCTATGAATTCAAGTCGTAACAACAGAAACGATGTCTGATGTTTTCCCCGAGGACGCTGGTGAGAAGAAACCGACTGTCCTTGTTTGCGTAGAGGCTGGCTGGTCCCCTGATAGGTGGGAGGGGGTAGAAATTAGTAGAGAATAGCTTTAGAGTCGGTGGAGCGTAACGCGGCACAAGACAAGACAACACCAGCCAGGCGCAAAGGGGAGGAAGAAGAAATGAGGATGATGATGAAAGAGGAGAATGAAGATGGATAATCTCAAGGAGGGAAAGAGGTCTAAGAGGGATTCAGAAATTGGTCCCGACCACGGTATAAGTCAAAGATGAGAAAAATCAAGCTTGTACCGAATGCCGTCGCCCTTACGGATTGTACTGACAAGCAAGGCAAACGAGGGGTGGGCGTGGTTGAAGCAGCTGGAGTCTTGGAGGGGCCGCCTCAGCGAACTGGAGTAGCAGGCCAAAAATTCAGTTCTGTTGGGGATATGGAGGGGTACGTATCCTAGCATCTTTTTTCCCTACTACAACTGTGCCAACAGGCGGGCAGCTTTTTTTACTTCCCCTCCACAATCCGGGCTATCTTAGTGCGAAGCTCAATGGATGAACTTCGAGGAAGAAGAAACGAATCCACCTCCCGCCGTTGTGAGACCATGACACGGCCATTCCATTGGCATGCACCGCATTGGAGGCTCGCTTGATCCGCTGGGACCCCACGACATTAGACACCCCTTGCCGCATGATGCTCTTTACCAAAGAGGGACAAGGGGACCATCATTAGCAGGGGTTGGGTTGAGAAGAAGGTCAACGAAGGGGAAGGGTCCTTGCCAAAGTACCGGTACCTCGACGCCATTACACCGTTCTGAACAAGTATGCTGCCATCGCTTAAACCTCAAACTGTACCGGAAGACTTCGGACGCAGGTGGTTGCAATGGGATCTCAGCCACTGTTCATCAAGGGCTCTGAAGGGCTGGAACACTGCTTGGAGTCGCCGTGGGTCTCACTCTGCTGGTTTGGGGCGCCTGTGAGGCTGCTGTTGAGCCATGGTGACACCTAGCGGAGGGACGGAAGGCTGATGGTGGTATTTTGATGAGATGTCGATTCGTCCGTTTCGGAACACACGATTCTTCCCACAGACCAATGGTTTGCTCTCATCGTTTTGGTTTGGATCCAGATATGGGTTGGGTCTATTTTGTTGCCACAAGCTTCTTCTGTAGGTTACATTCAACTCCATTCAATCCCTCTCAGTGAGTCCGTATCTATCCCCGACGTATTTACCATCAGCCATGGCATGATAAAGTCGTCATCATAATCCCTCAGCATTTCTGAAGCGACAATCTGCTGCAAGACATCTCGTCATACGCCTTTGACTCACTCTTTCTACTTGAATGGTTCGGGCAATTCGGTTATGTCAAGGTTTCATTGCTGTGCTTCTTCACCCTCCTCCCGGGTAGATGGCGAGTCTCAATCTCTACTAGCGGTGTCGGTGACGACCGAAATTTTCCACCTTTAGGGTGACCATTGAGAAGTGATAGAATCCTTCCATGACTAGCGAAGTGGCAAGCAGGTTTTGGCACTAACAGCCTCGAACAATATCTTTGGATCAATTTTGGGTACTGTACTCGGGGCCTACTTTTCAAGCCGTTTCTGCTGTGCCGTCTTGTTCTGAATGTCGAGTCTGCTCTAAATGAATGTAGAGGTACTGTACAAGTGTTCAGCTCGGAAGTTTCGTGGGCTTCCCGTACTCCACCCCACTACCCATGAAAGACAAGCATCAACGTCCACGTTCATTCCCATCAAACACGGTTTCCAAATGGCGATAGATTCCACATAAACTGTAAGAGTTTCCCAATCGTCCAAACGGCACCATAGTTATCAAAAAGTAAACTTTAATCAACATTCTGCTACCAATTGACTCTTTCTGCACTGATCATATCATGATAAGTCGGTCGTGGTCATGATGAGAAAATTTGTGCCCCTCTTTACCGCCTCGTCAACGCCTCACTCATGTCCCCAACTTCTTGTTCCAACAATGATTCGACACCCCACATTCTCCGTCCAGCATCGACTTCCCGAACGTAGTGGGGTCGAGCTATAATGATCGCTTCCATCCACGTACCTTACACGTAAAGCACTGTACATACATGGTGGTTTAGCTGCGAAGCCCTGAAGCCTTTCGGTGAGTTGCTCGATAAAGTGAACTGACCGAGCATGAGCCTCTCAAACTTTGTGATACACCATCGATATATCTCTCATCGATGCTATTTAATTGCGCGACCCTTATCCGTACGCGGCATGGCGTCTTGTAGATCTCGTTTCGCTCTTACATGCACCAACGGCTGTGGCTATGCGCAATCGTTTCAGAGAGGTGCAGATAAGAGCCGCAAACCAACCTCACAACAACATACAACGGCCGTTGGATTCAATCCCATAACTCTAATGCTCAACCATGGCTTAGAGACAGAATGATAGCTCAACATATCTGCAGTTTGTAGCAATCATGAGAAGCTCGGAGTTCCGGAAACCGACGGATAAGCGAGTAAACAACAATTCACTTTCACCATCAATTATATGTATCGGTACCTAGCCGAGTTGATCATGCCGGGTGACAGTTGAGCAAGACGCGAAATTGCACTGAACAGATGGATGGATGGCACCGCTATTTGGTGCCTCCCTTACTTACTACTACCTACTGTCATGATCCATCTTTACGGTGCCTCTATGCTCGCACCCCTTCTGGCTTATTCATATGCGTTCTGACTGGCGAGCAAAGACCATCTACTCTGTACCACTACCCTTGAACCCTGGGAATCGATGGTGGTGGTATGGCCTAGGTGTCGTCACCTTACTTGTTTGGTATTGACATGGCGCCTTTTTCTTATCGTTCCTGGGCCGAAATCCTAATCGCTGACCAGTAGACGACAAGACCGAGCATGCAGGAAGAGAGCCCGCTCGGCCGAATTATCTTTGGATAATCGATCGCAAATGATGATAACCAGCAAAACAACCAAACTCACCTCACTCAAACATGTTGATGGTGCCCCAAAAGGCTGGTTTCTGGGGAAGACTCTCCCCTGGACGCCCCTGGCTGGTGCACGCCTACAAACAAGTGTTAAACTACAATAGGACTAGCTGTTCAATATGGTTGAGAAGCGGGCTGCACGCCAAGGACCCGCAGCCATGTGTGGCTCGGGGATGTTCCACCCAAGAGAAAGTACCGGATACTCAACCGTGCTACAGCGGGAGCGAGCGTACACGGCGCCCTGACAGGGTACTCGATGTACCGAGAGCTGCCCTACAACAAGTACTCTACAAGGTGCCAATTGCCCGGGGTGTGGCCTAGAGCCCCCCCCAATTTTTTTTTCAATCGATGAACTTTTTGGTGGGCCAGTTGTTCAACAATCGACTCCTCCCTCGTTGTTGGTTACAGTCGTTGTTACCTATTCGTACGGGCCATCCGCACGTCTGGTTGGAATCTAGCTCCGTCTGTTCTCTAATCCTTCCCATTGTTTCTTGCTGGTAGGCAGAACGGAATTACATTCTAGGCCTTCATATTCATAGACTTACCGGCCACTTTCCTCTGCCTCCATCATTCTCCTCCTCCTGCATCCTCTCTATCCTCCCCCTCCCTTATCATCTTCTTTCCTACCTCCCCGCCAGCTGCACACTTCAGCTTGGGAGTTTCTTGCGACGGTTCCATATTCTTTTACGTTGGGGTTAAGCGGGCCCCCGGTATAATCACCGTCAATTCGACCATCCTCTCGCACCAATTCTAGGTTGCGATTGCCAATTCGGCCTTTTTCGAGATACCCTTTCTTTCACCTCCTCACGACCTAATACCGCCAAAATGCGTCCCGAAGTCGAGCAGGAGCTCGCTCACACGCTGCTCGTTGAGCTGCTCGCATACCAATTTGCTTCTCCCGTTAGATGGATTGAGACCCAAGATGTGTTCCTCGGTGAGAGGACCGCTGAGCGAGTCGTGGAAATCGGTCCTGCCGACACCCTTGGTGTCATGGCCAAGCGAACCCTGAAGTCCAAGTATGAGGCTTACGATGCCGCCAAGTCCGTTCAGCGAAATATCCTCTGTTACAACAAGGACGCCAAGGAGATCTACTACGATGTTGATCCCGTGGAAGAGGAGCCTGAGCCTGCTGCTGCTTCTTCCAGCGAGGCTTCTGCCTCTGCTCCTGCGGCCTCTGCTGCTGCTCCCGCCGCTGCCGCTGCTCCCGCCCCCAGTTCCGGCCCCGTTGCCCAAGTTGCCGATGAGCCTGTCCAGGCCGTCGACATCGTCCGCGCCCTCATTGCGCAGAAGCTCAAGAAGCCTCTTCTCGAGGTTCCTCTTAGCAAGGCCATCAAGGACCTTGTCGGTGGTAAGTGGAACAAGACAATCCCCTAATTGACAAGTTTTCTAACATTTGATGTTTCTAGGCAAGTCCACCCTCCAGAACGAGATCCTCGGTGATCTAGGAAAAGAATTCGGTTCAACCCCTGAGAAGCCCGAAGACACACCGCTTGATGAGCTTGGTGCCTCCATGCAGGCCACTTTCGATGGCAACCTGGGCAAGCAATCACTGTCCTTGATCGCCCGACTTATCTCCTCAAAGATGCCTGGTGGTTTCAACATCACAGCGGCCCGAAAATACCTCGAGTCTCGATGGGGTCTTGGACCCGGCCGACAAGATGGTGCTCTGCTCCTCGCCCTCACAATGGAGCCTCCCGCCCGATTGGGCTCCGAGGGTGATGCCAAGGGTTTCTTCGACAGCGTCGCCAACAAGTATGCCACAAATGCTGGTATCAGCCTGTCTACAGCTGCTGCCACTGGCCCCGCTGGTGGCTCAAGCGGTGGTATGATGATGGACCCCGCTGCCATTGATGCCCTTACCAAGGATCAGCGTGCTCTCTTCAAGCAACAACTCGAGCTCCTTGCCCGATACCTCAAGATCGACCTCCGAGAGGGCGAGAAGGCCCATATCAACTCTCAAAAGTCTGAGAAGGTCTTGCAAGCCCAGATTGATCTCTGGACTGCCGAGCATGGTGACTTCTATGCTTCCGGTATCGAGCCTGTCTTCACTCCCCTCAAGGCCCGAACCTACGACTCCTCCTGGAACTGGGCTCGTCAAGATGCCCTCAGCATGTACTTCGATATCATCTTTGGCCGTCTCCAGGCCATCGATCGTGAGATTGTCAGCCAGTGCATCCGTCTCATGAACCGTTCCAACCCCAAGCTTCTCGAATTCATGCAGTACCACATTGATAACTGCCCCACCGAGCGAGGCGAGACTTACAAGCTTGCCAAGGAGCTTGGGCAGCAGCTCATTGAGAACATCCAGGATGTTCTTGAAATCGCTCCTGTCTACAAGGACGTTGCTGTCCCTACTGGCCCCAGGACCACTGTCGATGCCCGAGGCAACCTCAACTACGAGGAGGTCCCCCGTGCCAGCTGCCGCAAGCTGGAACACTATGTCCAGCAAATGGCTGAGGGTGGTAAGATCTCTGAGTACGGTAACCGCACCAAGGTTCAGAGCGATCTTTCCCGCATCTACAGACTCATTAAGCAGCAGCACAAGCTGTCCAAGACTTCCCAGCTTGAGATCAAGAGCTTGTATGGCGATGTCCTCCGATCGCTCGCCATGAACGAGAGCCAGATTCTCCCCAAGGACAACAAGGGACGCAAGGTTCTCAAGAACAGCCAAAGCAAGGGCAAGGTTGAGACCATTCCCTTCCTTCACCTCAAGAAGAAGGGTCTGCACGGCTGGGACTACAGCAAGAAGCTTACTGGCGTGTACCTGAACTGCTTGGAGGATGCTGCCAAGTCTGGTGTCACGTTCCAGAACAAGCACGTTCTCATGACTGGTGCCGGTGCCGGTTCCATCGGTGCTGAGGTCCTTCAGGGTCTCGTCAGCGGTGGTGCCAAGGTCATCGTTACCACCAGCCGCTTCTCTCGTGAGGTCACAGAGTACTACCAAGCCATGTATACCCGCTACGGCTCTCGTGGCTCTCAGATCGTTGTTGTTCCCTTCAACCAGGGAAGCAAGCAAGATGTTGAGGCTTTGGTTGAGTACATCTACGATACCAAGGAGGGTCTCGGCTGGGATCTTGACTTCATTATTCCTTTCGCTGCCATTCCCGAGAACGGTCGACAGATTGACGACATTGACTCCAAGTCTGAGCTCGCTCACCGCATCATGCTTACCAACCTTATCCGTCTTCTCGGATGTGTCAAGTCCCAGAAGACAGAGCGTGGTTTCGAGACCCGACCTGCCCAAGTCGTCCTGCCTCTTTCTCCCAACCACGGTACCTTTGGTAGCGATGGTCTCTACTCCGAGTCCAAGCTCGGTCTGGAGACCCTATTCAACAGATGGCACTCCGAGAGCTGGGCCAACTACCTCACCATCTGTGGTGCTGTCATTGGCTGGACCCGAGGAACTGGTCTCATGTCTGGCAACAACATTGTTGCTGAGGGTGTTGAGGCTTTCGGCGTCCGCACTTTCTCTCAGCAGGAGATGGCTTTCAACCTTCTCGGCCTTATGTCTCCCACTCTGGTTGACTTGTGCCAGAACGAGCCTGTCTTTGCTGATCTCAACGGTGGTCTCCAGTTCATCCCTAACCTGAACGAGACCATGACCAAGCTTCGCAAGGATATCATGGAGACCAGCGAGGTCCGCCGTGCTGTTGCTAAGGAGAGCGCCATCGAGAACACCATCGTTAACGGTGCCGCCTCCGAGGTTCTCTACAAGAAGAAGACCATCGACCCTCGTGCCAACATCAAGTTTGACTTCCCCAAGCGCCCTGACTGGAAGACTGAGGTCGAGCCCCTCAACGACAGCCTCAAAGGTATGGTCGATCTTGAGAAGGTTGTCGTTGTCACTGGTTTCGCCGAGGTTGGTCCCTGGGGTAACTCCCGTACCCGATGGGAGATGGAAGCCTACGGTGAATTCTCTCTTGAGGGTTGCGTCGAGATGGCTTGGATCATGGGTCTCATTAAGAACCACAACGGTCCCATCAAGGGCAAGCCCTACTCTGGCTGGGTTGACTCCAAGACTGGAGAGCCCGTTGACGACAAGGACGTTAAGCAGAAGTACGAGAAGTTCGTTCTCGAGCACTCTGGTATCCGTCTGATCGAGCCTGAGCTGTTCGATGGCTACGACCCCAACAAGAAGCAGCTTCTCCACGAGGTTGTCATTGAGGAGGATCTCGAACCCTTTGAGTCTTCCAAGGAGACCGCTGAGGAGTTCAAGCGTGAGCACGGTGACAAGGTCGAGGTTTTCGAGATCCCTGACAGTGGCGAGTACATCATCCGTCTCAGGAAGGGTGCCTCTCTCTGGATCCCCAAGGCCCTTCGCTTCGACCGCCTTGTTGCTGGACAAATTCCCACTGGCTGGGACCCCAAGCGCTACGGTGTTCCCGACGATATCGTCTCTCAGGTTGACCCCGTTACCCTGTTCCTCCTTGTTTCCACTGCTGAGGCTCTTCTGTCTTCTGGTATCACTGATCCTTATGAGTTCTACAAGTATGTCCACGTCTCTGAGGTTGGTAACTGTGTTGGTTCCGGTATGGGTGGTGCTGCTGCTCTCCGAGACATGCACCGCACTCGCTTCCTCGACCAGCCTGTGCAGAACGATATTCTCCAGGAGTCTTTCATCAACACCATGGCCGCCTGGGTTAACATGTTGTTGATGTCTTCTTCCGGACCTATCAAGACCCCCGTTGGTGCTTGTGCTACCGCTGTCGAGTCCATTGACACTGGTTACGAGACCATCATGGAGGGTAAGGCTCGTGTCTGCTTCGTCGGTGGTTTCGACGATCTTGGTGAGGAAGGCTCTTACGAGTTCGCCAACATGAAGGCCACTAGCAACACTGTTGACGAGTTTGCTCATGGACGTACCCCCAAGGAGATGTCTCGTCCTACCACCACTACCCGAAACGGATTCATGGAGTCCCAGGGTTGTGGTATCCAGATCATCATGACTGCCAAGCTTGCCCTTGAAATGGGTGTCCCCATCCACGGTATCATCGCTCTTACTACCACTGCCTCTGACAAGATCGGTCGTTCCGTTCCTGCTCCTGGACAGGGTGTTCTCACCACTGCTCGTGAGAACCCTGGCAAGTTCCCTTCGCCTCTTCTTGACATCAACTACCGCCGTCGCCAGATCGAGCGCCGCAAGAAGACCATCAAGCAGTGGCAGGAGTCTGAGCTTGAGTATGTCCATGACGAGATTGACGCCATGAAGTCTCAGGGCGCCACTTTCGACGAGAAGGAGTACGCTCAGGACCGCTTCGCTCACATTGAGAGGGAGGCCGCTCGTCAAGAGAAGGAGCTCCTCCGCAGCATGGGCAACAACTTCTGGAAGAGTGATCCTAGCATCGCTCCTCTCCGTGGTGCCCTTGCCACTTGGGGTCTCACTGTTGACGATATCGGTGTTGCTTCTTTCCACGGAACCTCCACCAAGGCCAACGACAAGAACGAGTCCAACGTTATCTGCCAGCAGCTCCGCCACCTCGGCCGCAAGAAGGGTAACGCCGTTTTGGGTATATTCCAGAAGTACCTTACCGGTCACCCCAAGGGTGCTGCAGGTGCTTGGATGATGAACGGATGTCTCCAGGTCCTCGACACTGGTCTTGTTCCCGGTAACCGCAACGCTGATAACGTTGACCCCATCATGGAGCAATATGACCTTATCGTCTACCCCAGCCGAAGCATCCAGACTGATGGTGTCAAGGCCTTCTCCGTCACCTCTTTCGGTTTCGGTCAGAAGGGTGCCCAGGCCATTGGTATCCACCCCAAGTACCTGTTTGCCACTCTTGACGAGAAGACCTACAACGATTACTGTGCCAAGGTCGATTCCCGCCAGAAGAAGGCCTACCGCTACTTCCACGATGGCTTCATCAACAACAAGTTGTTCGTTGCCAAGAACAACTCTCCTTACGCTGACGACCAGCTCAGCAAGGTTCTTCTGAACCCTGATGCCCGCGTCACTGAGGACAAGAAGTCGTCTGAGCTCAAGTATGGTGCTGATTTCATGAAGCAATCCGAGAAGGTTGTTTCTTCTACCAAGGCCAAGGAGACTGAGCAGGTCATGGAGGCCCTTGCTCTCAAGGTTGCCAACAAGAACAGCCAGGTTGGTGTCGATGTCGAGGACATTTCTGCCGTCAACATTGACAACGAGACCTTTGTTGAGCGAAACTTTACTGCCAACGAGATCTCTTACTGCCGCCAGGCTCCCAGCCCTCAGAGCTCTTTCGCTGGTCGCTGGAGTGCCAAGGAGGCTGTCTTCAAGTCATTGGGTGTTGCCAGCCAAGGTGCCGGTGCCGCTATGAAGGACATTGAGATTGTCAAGGGTGAGAACGGTGCTCCCACTGTTTCTGTAAGTTGACTCCTGATCACAAATAAAACACGACGCTAACAAATCTCCAGCTCCATGGTGACGCTGCCGCTGCCGCCCAAAAGGCTGGTGTCAAGGACATCACCTTGTCCATCTCACACTCTGATAGCCAGGCTATCGCCGTGGCTGTTGCCAACTTTTAGATGCATACAAGAAGTAGAAGGAGGAGGATTTGTACATGTTTGCTTTGTACTTGGTAATGGGCGTTTGATGAAGATGTATTTCGATATGATGCCTTGCGCTTGATGATATATGCCGGTGGCCATGGTCGATCGTACTGGGCCTATGTTGCTGATAGAACTCGATGTGAATTACATCGAGGAACGTTTTACGCATAAAATAGACAATTCCGTTAAATTTATCTTGAATACCTATGGAACTTTGTGAGTGAATACTGTATTGTGATACGTATGTGTGTTGGCAAGTTATCCTTTGGTCATACTACGGTTAGGAGCATCGCTTTTTTCACTAACTAAGTTCAACAGTATTGTGATAGGTATGTGTTGGCGAGTTATCCTTAGTGAAAAAAAGTGATGCTCTTAACCGTAGTATAACAGAAATTCAACAGTAATTACGTATAGTAAGCCCAAATCAGAACCGCAATAGTGGTACATTGTGCGGCATTATTCATTTGCGGAATTGCTGCCTCTTCTTGGTTTATTGACTTCATTCTAAATCGATGTATATATCGTTCGTGAAGCAACCTGAACTGAAAGCTGGTAGCTGGTAGCTGGTAGCTGGTAGCTGGAATATGTATGTGGTAATCACAGAGGACCAGACTTCCTCCTCTTTTTGCTTCTTTTGCTACCATAGACTCACTTGTATCCTGGTGTGATGCGCTTGAGATCTATGGCAAACAGTTCTGCATGCGCAAGGTATCGTCGTAAAATTTCGTAATTCAGCTTATTGACCTCGTCCCCGGCCTCGGCCTCGGCCTCCACGGCCACGACCACGGTCACCGCCGCGTCCACTGTGGTCTCCCCTTGAACCGCCTCCTCGTCCGCCTCGGAAACCGCCCTGCTGGCCCTTCTGCGATTCGCTAACCTGGTCGATAATCTCGTCGGGTACTCTCAGGTATTTGATCTGCTGTCTGTTAGTTGCTCCCATCTTTTGCTAATATGTATCTGATCGCTTGGACGTACGTTGTTTCCCTTGACATAGACCTCCGGTAATCGCACGAATCTATCGCCCTCCTGTTCCCAACTCATCAGCATTTCCACAAAACTAGCGATCAAGGCTGTGGGCGTGGAGCGCATACCGGACTTGTCTGCACCACCTCCTTGAGTGTGAGGTTCATCCATGTATCGCAAGAAACCAGGTGACCGTTGAGTGTCTCTCCGTTCTTCAGCTCGACCAGCATGGGGTGGCCTTGGGCGGCGTTAAGTAGACCGAGGGGTAGCTATTCCATGTTAGCTATTGGTGCAGGTAAGTTGTGTCATAGGCAAAGGAGAGCCAGGATTTAGATTAACCAAATATCTCTTCAGCTCGGTGCTAAGATCAATATGTGAACGTACCATTTTGTCGGTTGTTGCGCCTGTTACTATCTATGTGATGTATGATGCGCTTGCTAGAAACCCGATGTTGAGAATGGAACGAACAGCTCAGTGGAGCGCGGCTGTTCGGTGAGCTACGAGGTGAGCGCGTTTGGGTGCGGCTAAGGCCTCGAAAGTTGCATAGCCCCGCTTAAAGGTTGTTTGCGCGGCTATTGTGGGAATACGGAAGAGTTTCCGCCTGTACCCATGATAGGAAGAGAATTAATTAATTGAACCCAACCTCGATATCGACATCAACGACGCAGTTGCGCAGCCAATATGCCCTGCCTGCAATTGGCACAGAATGGGCTCAGGCGGTGCCTCTGGACAGCGAGTCACAAGTGTGTCTTGCCCAGGGCATTTAATGCTTCAATCCAAGGACAGGCTCCAAACCAAGGACTTCAGAGTACAGGTCTAACTCAAAGGCGGATATTTGGGACCAGCAATGCTGAAGATTCGATACCTGAAGATTCGGCGCAAGCCTTGAGTTCTTTTCATGAGAAGTTTGAAGAGCGGCGTGGATACGAAGAAGTGAAGCGAGAAAAAGAACCTCAACCTCAAACCGACTTGAAAGCGAACAAAAATACTGCGCCAAAGTCTCCAAATCCTGCCCTTGATCAAATGTTGCCAGATCTGGGACATGTTTCAACGCAGGTCCTGGTTGATGCCCTCATGAGATTGCGAGCATCGCCATCAAGTGAATATGCCCCGTTTGTAAAAAACAAGTTCCAGAGAACCATTCATATTGTCAAGTATCTGCTTAAATATCGACAATATCCCCTCAACCCTTTAATCTACGAGAGTATGATGTCTGCTATGGCCTATCCAGATGGCTCTAGCCAGGGAGTTCGCAGGTTATTAGAAGACATGCGCGAGCAGAGCGTTCCGCTCACTGCGGAGATGTGCTATCTTGCTCTCGAAGCTCTCACTGTCCACCCCGAACATTTACTGCGACAAAAGGTTGTACAGCTGTTGGACAACTATTGGTTCGAACTTACACATTCTGCCAAACAAAATATTGCTCTGGCAATGCTTCGAGAGGGTCAACACGAACTGGCCATGGATAAGCTTGACGAATTATTGGATGGCCCTAACCAGGTTGGCCTCTGGATCTACGACATTTTTATTCTGGAACTCGGCAGAGTGGGCTTTGAAGACGAAATGCTTCGCCTGCTCAAGAAAAGGAAACATGCTCGGGGCACCGATGCCCCTTTCAGAAATATTCAATTAATGGCTCTGGACATGTTCAGTCAGGTATTCCATTACGTAGGAACACTCTATTTGTGGGACGAGGTTGTCAAAACTTCAATTCACAACCCGTCTAATGGTGTCCTTGAAAATATTCTGGCGACCGCCGCAAAACACGGCGACACTGACCTGGCCAGCCAGGTTCTTGCGAAGCTATCGAGCCGTGGAAAGCTCTCTCAACATCACCACGATGCTGTTATCGAGGGTTACGCCAACGCTGAGGACATCGCCGATGCGTTTTCCGCGTTGAACGTGTTACAAAAATCCGGATGGCTAGAGGACCAAGGAACCACACGGCCTCTCTACCGGGCTCTACTCAAGAACCGGGATCTTATCGACACTGCAGCCTCTACTATAGAGACTATGCAAAAGGAGGGTCTTGTGCCGTTGGATGCGGTCATGGTCACAGTCGAGGCCATGGCTAAAACCAGAACTTCTGAGGCTGCTATGCCACTTTTCCGCAACGCAAACCTCCTCAGTGGCAGAAGCCCCCGGTTCAGCAATATTGGCCATCTAGTCAAGCACAGCGTCAAGACGGAAACGAAGTATGAGCTTGCAAAGATGTGCTATGTCGAACTGTCCAAAACCAAAATCCCCACCACGTCGACAACGGAAAGCGACCAGGCTGTTGCCCCCAGTGAGCCCGTATCTGAGAAAATTGTGTCTGAAAACGAAACCAACGTCGAACCTGCAGCTCCCAAGACATGGTTGGAGCGTGAGAATGCGATGGCTGCACTGAACGTGATAATACCGGTCTGCGCAGAGGTAGGCGACTTTGAGCTAGCATTTAAGCTTATTGGCTATGCCAAGGCTGCAGTACCGCAATACATCCAGCTCAGAGATGGTGGAAGAAGACCCGACTCAACACTATGGCGATCCTCTGAGTGGGTGGAACCATTTATCAAGCTGGCTCTGGATGCGGAGGATTCTAGGGTGTGGGATATTATCGACGAACTAGACCAGGGTACCGACGCGCCAGCTTTGATGATACACAAGGAACTTCAAAGACGACGCATCAAGAAGCGTGCTGGGCAGCGAGGGTCTTGGTGAGAGACCCACGATGGACTCACGGCCAAGATAGCAAGAGCATGACATATGCCCCGTTGCGGACGAATGAGACTCTGCAGAGAGTCGATAAGAGGCTACCGTGCTACAGCATCCCACCACTTGTCCTCGCTCTCGCTTTGCGTCATGGCCAGTCAGGTCAGATCAGCGTTTAGTGAGCCTGTGATGTTGGCCCTTTTACTAGCGTAACACGATACGCCATGGTGTTGCGCCCTTTGTCTGGCGAACCAACTACCGGGGACAGATGAGCATCGGTGACGCGACGAACGCAACAACAACACCTCCCTTTTGCTTCACAGGGTAGCCATGAGGCCACGATTTCAAGCGGTAGCTTGGTCTATATTCTTATGTGTAGTAAGCAAGGTCCCGGGGCATCCGGACACTTGGAATGCTAGCACGGATAAGGCTTGGGCATTAGGGCCAGAAGCGAAAGTTTCAGAAGCCAGAAGAGATTAGGTATTAACGAATGTACATTAGAGATTCCCCATGGGGAAATACGCATTATTGGAGTCGCTGGTATATACTGTTTGGAGCATGAGAGTGGAAGATGGCCGAGGAATCCCATATGAAAAAAGAGTATTTATCAACTGCTATGGTATATATGCCAAGAGATAACATTGGTTACAGTATAATTTGCAGCAGCAACTCAACTCCCGGGACTCGGCATTAAGGCTCAACTGTAAAAAGTAAGCCTCAAAACATGGCAAGCAACTCTGGACCGGGGAGATGTCACACCGAGGGTGATTAATCCAGGGGATTGATAGTCTCTAATTGGCTGATCTGTGCGATACACATCCCGAGACTACGGTGCGATTGCTAAGCTTTATCGAGTCTTAACTGAGTTAGTCTCTGGACAGCGGAGGGTCCAACCTCTTCTTGTTTCTGTTAGTGCTGATAACGAATCCAAGACATATTTCAGAGCTTTTACTCGTTGAGCATGAGGACTGAAGTGAAGTGAGTTGGCAGACTCAAAAGTGCATCTTAGGTGAGAAATAAGAAACAAAAAGAAAGAAAGAAAAAGCAATTCATATATTAGGCCAAATACGGTCTGAGTTCTGAACAGCGCAGTAAGCGGGCCGGATTGTATACAGCAAACAAAGTATGTATATTGTTAGTGCTCACAGGTTTACCTACTACGCCTATACAGTAAAACAGCCGCGTATCCGAATCTTGAATGACGACATGTAGATTAAGAATTGTCTATCTCGCAGTGTCGTAAAGTCACTGTAGCAATGTAGATAGTGGGCGAGTGGGTGGTCATCTCTGTTGAATCTTACGAAACTCGTCCGAGATCTACATTCAAGGGTCATCATCCCGGCGATAACTCTAATCACCTTTTCCATGCGAGACTGCAGATCTTGGTGCAAGGTCAGCCCTAAAGTCCGCTAGGCCCAGACTCTGGTCCATCACGGATGAGTAACTCTTGATTACTACGTGCCATTTTTAAGCTTGGCTTCAACTGGGTGCAGTCATATAGTCATAGCATATGCTAGAAACTTTATGGAACTGGGAGAATACCGAGTACCGAAGTTGAATGTCAGCGGCGATTGGTAATAGTCATGGCTGTTAGCCCGAAATGGCTTGCATGGGTCATTGTCTCATAGGCTGTAGCTATTGGACTTGGCAAGACACAACATTACTAACTAAATCCGAGATTTAAGAGCTCCAGCTTGCTAAGCTCCGTGGAACATCTATCACCTTTTGTAAGGGAGGGGGGCCGGTGGGATAGGGAGTATAAGATGGATTGCATGTCTCTCATCTCTATATCATGCTAGATCTCAATCATCAAGAATAAGGTTAAATAGAGCTTCATACACCTCTACATCTCTCCAAAAGTATCCTGATACCCTTGCCTTGATAAGAAGCTATACCCAACTCTCACCATGTCAGACATTATCAGAGATGCTCCCTTGGGGCAACTCATCCGCTTCGTCACCCGCAACAGATATTTTCAATACCCTGAAGAGAAGCCCGACTTCAAGCTCCCCGATGCATGGGACACAGTTATCAACAACCCAAACGTTATTATCGATGAGAGCCCTGCCAACAACAACAACGCCCTCCTCACAGGCACAGCCCTCGCTTCCTCCGCCTCGTCCACCGTCGCAGCAACTGAAGATCCCAAGATCAAGAGCGAGACGGACAAGGAAACCGAAGATGTCGAGCGCGCTGATTCAGTCCCCGTGAGACTACATCGTTCTAGATCGCCTCAGGAGACGCAGGCTTACACCATCGATCGTCTAGAAGCCGACGAGGAGCATGATGTGGAAAAGGTTAAGTCTATCCCTGTCGTGCCGAAGCGTACCAAGGATGGACATATCCTCGTGGATTGGTACTATAGCGACGATAATGAGAACCCTCACAACTGGACCAACAACAGACGTCTCGGCGTCGCCCTGATAATCTGCCTCTACACCTTTGTTGTCTACACTTCATCGGCCATTTATACTTCCTCGACAGAAGGTGTCATGCGGGCCTTTGGTGTAAGTCAGCTCAAGGCCACGCTGGGTCTTTCTCTCTACGTTCTCGGCTACGGCACTGGGCCTCTTATTTTCTCGCCCCTGAGTGAGATCCCTCGCATCGGTCGTAACCCCGTCTACATCGTCACCATGTTCCTCTTTGTCATCATCTCCATTCCCACCGCGCTGGTCAAGAACTATCCCGGCCTTATGGTTCTTCGATTCCTTCAGGGTTTCTTTGGTTCGCCTTGTTTGGCTTCCGGAGGTGCTTCACTCGGTGATATCTACAGCTTCATGGCTCTTCCTTATGCCATGATGGCTTGGGTCGCTGCTGCTTACTGTGGACGTAAGTATCTCCTTTCGTATCTGTCATTATGTATCATCAACTAATATCCTATAGCTGCGCTCGGCCCTCTTCTCAGTGGTTTTGCTGTCCCTGCCAAGGGCTGGCGCTGGTCTCTGTACGAGAGTATCTGGGCCTCCGCCCCTATCTTTATCCTCATGTTCCTGCTCCTCCCCGAGACAAGCGGTGCAAACATCCTCCTCCGCCGTGCTGAGCGTCTCCGTAAGCTCACAGGAAACGAGCGTTTCATGTCACAGAGTGAGATTGATCAGCGCCACATGAAGGTTTCCGCCATCGCTCTTGATGCCCTCATCAAGCCCATGGAGATCACCATCAAGGATCCCGCTGTGCTGTTTGTGCAGATTTACACTGCAATCATCTACGGAATCTACTATTCCTGTAAGTCTATTCCGTTTTGACCAATTAGGTTTAGTTGACTGACTCTTTTCTAGTCTTCGAAGTCTTCCCCCGCGTCTACCCCGTTTATTATAACATGAACCTGGGCGAGATCGGTCTTGTCTTCCTTTGTGTCCTTGTCTCATGTATGATTGGTGTCGGGGTCTACCTCTCTTACCTCTACTTTTACATGGACCCTCGCATCGCCAAGCGCGGCTGGCCCATCCAAGAAAGCCGTCTCGTCCCAGCTCTTCCAGCCTCTATTGGACCTACTATCGGCTTGTTCCTCTTCGCCTGGACAGCTCGAGCTTCGATCCACTGGATCGTGCCAACCATCGGTATCACCATCTACGGTGCCACCGTCTTTGTTGTCATGCAGTGTATCTTTGTCTACATTCCCCTGAGCTACCCTATGTATGCTGCCAGTCTCTTTGCTGCGAACGACTTTTTCCGAAGCGCTCTTGCTTGCGGTAGCGTCCTCTTTGCACAGCCCCTATTTGACAACCTCGGTGTTGACAAGGGCACAAGTCTGCTTGGTGGTTTGAGTGTCATTGGTATCATTGGTATCTGGTTGCTTTACTTTTATGGTGCCAAGCTGCGATCTCTCAGCAAGTTTGCTGTCTCCGATCATGTTGAGTAGATGATACACGATGCCTCCGGTCCAGATACAATGCCCCTTCTTTGGAACGCCTTGGATGATATAATGACAGGTTGGAAGAACTAATATGATGGAAATACCACGGAATATGGAGCAGTGCATTCATTCATTTGCTTTAGGGGTTGGAATTAATAAAGTTGGTTGTTACAATTCGCTCCTTGGGTCATGAAATGCCAACTAGTGAAAAGTTATGTTTATCAACATTGCTCAGCTATCTAACATGTATGGGTATCTTCAGGCACGAGTACATGAATTCGAATTGCAGTCGCATAGCAGCCAGGAGGCTATCCGCTAAATAATATGTGCTGCCAAACCCAACCAAAATAAATATCGGTCTCATTTGTGAAACCGTGAATAGAGAAGACGCAATTATGCAATCAGACATTACCAACCCTTAGACGCCTGACCATGACTCATAATTGTAGCCAGATGACTGACCCCCAGGATGCATGGAGGGGTTGTGCGAGTTTTGAAAGTACCAGCTTGGTGGTTGTTGCTGCTGCTGCTGGTTGGAGGTCTGGCCTTGTTGGTTCTGATGTGTAGATCCAGAATATGCTGGATAGTTTGCCTGTTGCTGTTGGCTATAAGAGTTGCTGCTGCCGTGAGCATGCTGTGGCTGTTGTTGATGTTGCGGCTGCTGCTGTTGCTGCTGTGTACCCGGACGCATCTTAAAGTTCTGGCCAGAAGCTGATACCGCCTTCGTAGCTGGTGTCTGCATATAGATGTTTGGTGTTTGGTACGAAGAGTTGGAACCGTATGAACGATCGTTTCGACTTGATGAACCAGACCACTGATTTGCGGTCGCAGGCTTGCTTTGGTAAGACGTCCCCATAGTGCTCGGTGTTGCCGAAGCTGCTGGCATAGCTGCCTGATGGTTTGCCGCAGTATTGGTTCCGCCATATCGCCCATAGTCATTATAGCCAGAGCCGCTGGGCATGTGTGATGATGTGTCGTAATGGCCACCAGGTCGTGCACTTTGCTGTTGACTCATGTCAACAGGAGGAGGAGGCTGGTAGCCCCGTGCCTGGTCTGTGACTGGTGTTCGGGATTGGTTTCGCTGGCTCGTTCTAGAAGTCGTGCGAGGGACCGCGACTTGCTGGTATGGAGACTTGCGGGCCTGTGCCATCATAGCTGCTGCTGCAACTGGTGACTGACGTGCTTGAGCCTGCGCATGAGCCTGAGCCTGAGTTTGAGCCTGCTGCATGGCTGTACTGGTCATTGCTGCTGCTTGTTGAGCTGTATCATTCGACAGACTCTGGCTCTTCTGTCGGCTTCTCTGGCTAGAACGCGAGTCGTATGACATTTGTGGCGAGACAGTTGCCATGGTCGTTGCGGGTACTGCGGGCATCGTTGTGTTATGACTTTGCCCCCAGCTCGATGGCTGCACGTTCGTGGTAGATGGACTCTGCGCCGTCGGGCGAGGAGGCTCGGATGGAAGACCTCGTCTTGCCTTGCCGCTGTCGCTTCCGCCATTAAGTCCACTACTGCCAAAAGCGGTCCAACGTCTTGTCTCAGAGGGTGCAATAGTTCCAGCTGGTGCTGGAATGGGAGGTGGCACGTGGTGGACTGGCTGTGTTACTTCGGGTAGAGCGTGAGAATAGTTATTTCTCTGTGACGCTGCCGTAGTCAACGGTTGTGGGTTGTTTGGGTAGGGATTAGCCTGTGGCACGGCTAGGCTTGAAGTATATTGATAATAGTTGTTCTGTGTAGCGTGGCTATCTTGAGTGGTCGTATCAGTATTGGTGACCATGTTTCCGATGTTCATCTGTGGATGCGAGTAGTCTTGAGAAGCGGCTTGCTCATCGTCGTCGTCCTCTTCCTCGTCACCTTCTGCTTCAGCGTCTTCGGCGTCTTCAGCATCTTCCTGCTGCTCTTCTTCTTCATCGTCGTCAATAACAATCTCCTCCGATTTCTTAGTCTTCTTTCCTCTGTTTCGTGGCTTCTGAGGTGCATATTCACATGCAGTTCCATTATTTGAACATTCAGTGCAAGTCGGTCGCTCCCTTGGGCACTTTTTGATGTTAGCTCGACAATATACAGCGGTTGAACTCAAGGCACTTACTTTGGTCTTTTGTGCTTTACACGGGAAGCACGCTGTTCTCGACTTGCCCATCTTCCTCGCTTTCCGCTTAGGGGATGAGGTGTCGTCGGCGGTCTGAGACGCAGCTTGTGCCTCAGAATCTGTGTTCGGGCTGTCATGAGCGCCAGACTGTGGCACTAGTTCTTTGGTGGTCCTTGGTCCGGTTGAACTTTGGCTGCTCTGTGCAGTTGAAGCGTTTGCCTGAGCTGAGCCCTCCCTGTTGCTGGGGTGGACAATCCGGAGACGCTCCGCGCCGTACTTAACAAGCATGTTCAATGACTCTCGCTGTAACTCGGGTGCTTGATTAGAGAAGATCCCAAATTGCTCAGGTGACAGAGTCGTGGGATCTACACCGGCATTGCTGAGCATTGTCGTTGCTGCCTCTCGTCGGCGTGCTGCTTCGGCTGCTGAAACGTTGACAGGGAAAGTAACGGAACCAGGTTGGCCGCCTGCTTGTTGAGATCCGGTTCCGTTTGTAGCTCCCGACGCGTCTCCCATCAGTCCCTGGGGGTAGTCATTAAAGCCTTGATGTCCAGTGTTATCCGGCGCTTGTCCACCATTCATGTAGGAGGGGTCTGTCTGGCCGTCAACCGCTGGCGCTCCAGGATAATCCAGGGGGATCATGGATCCGTCAGTTACTTCGGGCTGAGATGCGCCATTGGTCTTCTTTTTTCGCTTTCGGGGGTTGCCATTCTCGTCCTGCGCCTTGACAGAGTCCCGCTTCTTTCGCTCCTTCTTGTCCTTCTTCTCGCCTCTTGGTTTCTTCGGTGTCTTCTCCTTGGCCTTTTGTTGCTGTTCTTGCAGTTTCTGTGCACCTGGTCCTAGTTGGCGAGGCGGCGGTTTAAAGTGCGCAGCAAGTTCGGCGACTGTTTTGTGTAGAGGAGTATGATCATATTTGATTGTGATGGAACGACTGCTGCGGTTGAAGGCAATAACGATGGATCCTCGACAGTCAAACGCAGGTCGGGCTATGTCACAGTGAGCTTTCGGAAACGAATGCAGCCTAGATATTAACTTACTGTGCAGAGTCGGGTCTGGCTCTCTCTGACTGAACTCGCCTACTATTGTCTTTAATGGGTTCTTGGCGGTTTGTCGGCTCCAATGCTGGAATGAATCCTTGCACAAATACGTAAAGGTCCATCCTTGTGCTCCTCTAGACACCTGCCGGACGGTCCAAATACTTCCGTCTGCTGAACTGATTGTTGAAATAATATGTTTGGCGACTGATCTTTGAAGTGCTGGGTCGTCTTGGGGCTGGTTCATGATAGTGTCGTTCGCGAAAACAACACGAGATGGCTGCCCCGCATCCTGATCGCCATTCACTCCTGTTGATTGCGCTCCTCCCAACGCAGGATCGAGGTTATTTGGATTCTCGTGGTTCCCGTTCTCCAGCTCTGACGCAGTTAATTGAAACCGAACTGTGGCTCTCAACTCTGTAGTAATCGCAACATGTTCGGCTCGTGTCGGTGTCACCTTGGCATCTAGGACCCCTCGCAGTTGATTATGTAGTTGCTCAACGGAATCGCATTGCGAATTATTCGACACGGCTGTTGTTTGCGCGCCTCCAAAACCCAAACTTGCGAGGAAATCGGCCATAACGGGGCTGGTGTTGGCGCACTGCCCGCGATTCGGATGGTGTCGCACTCGACGCAGAAGCCGAGAAATATAGTCATCCGCCCAGGGCTCTTTCTGGGGTGATGAATCTGTGTATGCTGGCGATGGGAGATTCTGACGGTTTCGGCATTCAACGCCAGTGTCTGGTGTTTGCGGGCGCGCAAACAACTGGGCCGACGCGGACGATGAAAATGGCACTGATTTGATGGATGAGGTTGGGTGCTATTTAGCTGCGTTAGCTAGCTCTACATGCTACTGGGCTTACCGAAGGCCAACCAACCAGACTGGTTGGGCTTTGTGCACGAACGCCTGCCCCGGGGAGTATGCCCTGGCTGTTGCCGCTATCCTGACGTGTAGCCCGCTGAAAGCTATCTCTACAACCGCTAGCAGACGCTGAAGGTGGCGTGTGCATAAAAGCCGCTGGATCTTTCGTCACGTCCATCTTCACGCCTTCATAATATCAATACCTGACAAAAAGATGCTTGAAAAATGATATACACTTGTACATGAATAAGTTGAATCTCACAGAGGAGCGCGAAGTTAAGATGTCAAGGTAAAGTTAGAAGAATTAGTGTGAAGCGATGAAATGCTGAGAGTTAGGCAGCTCGATAATGAATGTCAGTCAGTCATTCACACACATTCACATCAACGAAAGGGAGCAATGATATTTCCTTGGATATGTCTAACACTCAGCTCAGGAGAGTACCTACTATTCGAATCACGGGATTCTTGCTGAAAAAATCAATACATAAACGCCAATGCACCTAACACACGATTGGGTAAACATTCCGCGTTCTCACGAGTTTTCTTCCACCCATTGTTCAACCCTCTCGATCAACTCCATCTTCCTGCCAGCCGTACTCATTCCCTTGGTAGCAAGCAAGTCCTTGAGCTGCACCACGGTCATTTTGTTAATGCCACCACCATTAATTGCTGCCTTCAACTGCTCCATGCTGAAGGAGGAGCCAGATGCCTTCTCCGATGACCCTCTCGATTTCTTTGCTGGTCTTTCCGCATCCTCATCATCTGTTTCACGTTTGGTCGCCTTGCTGTTTGCAACTTTGCCTGCTTCTTGTGCTAGGCATTCAGACCAGTCTTCCAAGTAACCGCCTGCGCGTTTGCTGATGGCTTTGTACTTGGGCTCTGTTGCATCATCTGCTTTTTCGGGCACTTCTTCTTCCAGCGCTAGGGCTTGGAGAATTCTGTAATGCCATTGCAAAGCTGGGTTAGGGTATTTAGATGGGTTGTACATCGCTTTGGGCAGTTGAAGCTGCTGGACGATGGTTCTCATTTGCGTCGTGAGCTCGTCAGAGGTTCGCAATACCTCGCTTGGAGGGTTGATGTTTCGCAAGTCGTCCTGGAACGGTAGAGGGTAGATCCAGAGACCGGCAGGCAGGTAAGGCGTGCCTGAGTCGTCGTCAGACCGTTCTCTAGACGGTATGATAGCGGCCAGCATCGGTTGCGCATTGGCACGAGTGATGCACCAAGCGATGCCCATTTTGTCGTCCTTGAGAAGCTTCTGCCATAGCGCTGTAAAAACTCGACTTGAACCAATGTAGTCTTCTTCACTTGGGAAAATGAATGTAGACTTCTTGGTGCTGGCCCATACAGGAAGCGAGCTGCGGGGCTTGAAGCCAATGATGCGAATAATGGGCGATCCAAAGTCCTTCAACGACTTTTGTTCGTCAGGGGTAAAGTAAACATATTCACCCCCAAACTTGTAGGCCTTCTTTATATCTCCCTTTTCGATTACTTTGGCGTTATCCTCCGCAATACGTGTGGTTTCGCCTGAAGCAATCTGCGCCTTTTCGCCATCCAACCAGATGTAGCAAGTCCGGGCTGGAACTTGACGATGCACGATATTGTACCCTTTGACAGAGATACGGAGTCCCGGCGCGATCTCGAATGGCAGGTTTGAGAAAAGAGCTCGTTTTGCCGTCTGTTTCGAGTTGACGTTCGAGATCAGGGAGCTGAGTAGAGTCAATCCATCTCCCGATTTTGATGTTCGAACCTCAGACATGTTTGCTTCTCCAACAGGGTCGCGATATATTATATCATCGTAAAACTTGTGTACGTCAAAAGTGTTGTCTCCTCTGGTAATTGGAAATAGGTCTATCATAATCCCGAGGTCGTAGAGATCCTTGGCTCGAACAGCCGCAGCAGACTTGGCTTGTCTATCTGAAGCATGGGGATTGGCGTTGTCGGTCACAATGAATAAACGACGGCTTCCAAAATTTGCCGCTTTGGTCGTAAAGATCTGGTTCGCGCAGAATAGCACGTTGGACATGCTGACGGGTTCATCGGAAGGTGTCAAAACCTCATCTTCATCTTCACCTTCCTCGACTAGGGCCTTTAGAGCCTTCACATCTTCGGCCGCAGGAACGTCGAGATCAGTGAACAGATAGCAGTGCGGGTAGCCCAAACCACCCCGGCCGTCGCCCGAGTCTTGGAACTTGGACTTTTCAGTGCCGAAAAGAAGGATACCCATCATATCCTTGGGGTTGGAAATGATGCGCTGCTCCATCAGGTGGTAGGCGCATTTTAAGGCCGCTTGCACAGGACTATCACGGTCTGCCTTCTTGGAATCTGAAGGTGGCGGCGGCTCCAACATGGACTTGCTCACATCTATCGCGAGCAAGATAGCGTCCTTCTGCGCCTTGTAGCTCTGAGAGTGAGAGTGGATCAGTATGGAGTTGAGGTGGGATAGCAGAGGCTCAACCAACTCACGTTTTCATCAACCTCTTGCTCCCCTTCATCTTCATCCTCTCTTCGCCAATCTTGCTTATCGGCCATTTTTGTTGAGATCTTTGTTGTTTACTAAAGATTGGTCAATCTCATTGCGCGGGCCAGCTCGACTTTAAGAGCTGGTGGTTGATCTCATGTAAGTGGGCCGTAGCTTTAGGCAAACGCGAGCTAGGTGACATGGGTCAACGCGCTGCCTGGCGCGCGGTCACGTGAGATGGGCTTGATGGATTGATTGGATTACGAACTCGGCAATTGGTTGAGACATTGTCTCTAATAGAGGTACTTTGCTCACCGCGGGACTTCCGCGGACCCCTGATGTCACTTTTTGGATGGAAGGCCTGAGCGAAAATTCGATATGATGCGCTGCAGACGATCCCGGAGCCCGTGGAGAGATGCATGCATCATCGCCCACTTAAGTTACATGTAACGTCGGTGATATTTCCAAACACCCTCAGGTGTCTCATGAATTTAAACTTTCCCACCACTTTCAATTGAAGAATTGCTTCCCATCCTTTTCCTATCCTTTATATTTCAAAGACGGCAATAATTTATTGACAATGGCTTCGAGAATATCTACAGGCCAGCTCTGTAGGAGCATCTCACAAGCCAGTTCGCATCGTCTTGCGCTACCCCAGATCGCTGCTCAAAGGCGGTATCTGGCCACTACTGTCCATCCTGTCACCCAAGATGCGACCGGATCCAAGGGCCCTACAGCTATGGTCTTCCTCAACATGGGAGGACCTTCGACTACTGACGAGGTTGGCAGCTTTTTGAGTCGTCTTTTTGTAGGTTATCATCAACGCTGACTTACCCGGGCTTCCGCATACTAACAACTGTCACAGGCTGATGGTGACCTGATCCCTCTTGGTCCCCTACAAAACTACCTCGGTCCTTTGATTTCGAAGCGACGAACACCCAAGATCATCAAGCAATACTCTGCAATCGGAGGAGGATCCCCAATCCGCAAGTGGTCCGAATACCAAAACGCCGAGATGTGCAAGATCTTGGACAAGATCTCACCAGAGACTGCGCCCCACAAGCCATACGTCGCTTTCCGATATGCGGATCCATTGACCGAGGAGATGTACGAGCAGCTGCTAAAGGACGGTTTTGGTAACGGCAAGGGCGGTCGTGCTGTCGCATTCACACAATATCCTCAGTACTCCTGCTCGACAACGGGCAGCAGCTTGAATGAGCTGTGGAAGTGGAGGCACAGACTTGAGGGCAAGACCAACAAGGAGTCTGGTGACGGTACTATTACATGGAGTGTAATTGACCGTTGGCCTAACCACAGCGGTTTGGTTGAGGCTTTTGCGCAAAACATTGAAGCCAAGCTTAAAGAGTACCCTGAGGAGCGAAGGAAGGATGTCGTGCTGCTCTTCTCTGCTCACAGTCTGCCCATGTCTGTCGTCAACAGAGGTTAGTACCCCCATTGTCTGTCTTTGCAATAAATGTTAACAAATAACAGGTGATCCCTACCCTGCTGAAGTTGCGGCAACTGTCTACGCTGTCATGCAGAGGCTTGGCTTTTCCAACCCCTACCGACTCTGCTGGCAGTCTCAGGTTGGCCCATCTGCTTGGTTAGGACCTCAGACCTCGGACAGCGTAGAGCACTACGTCGCCAAGGGCCAGAAGGACCTTGTGCTTATTCCTATTGCTTTCACCTCCGACCATATCGAGACTCTCTACGAGTTGGACCAGGAGGTCATCGCCGACAGCGGCAGTCCCGAGACCGTCAAGCGAGTTGAGTCACTCAATGGCAGCCCTGTGTTCATTGAGGCTCTTGCCGACATTGCCAAGAAGCATCTCGCTGAGAACAAGGCTTGCTCGAAGCAAATGGGTCTCCGATGCCCTGGCTGCAAGAGCGAAAAATGTGCTGAGTCAAAGCGATTCTTTGCTAGCCAGCAGGCTGGCCTAGCGTAAGATGATTGTGTTGTTATTGTATGAACATTGTTGAGAGATGCGTCCGGGTGGTATAACGACAGTGTATTATACCTTTACGGGAGGCGGGGATGTGGCATGTAATCAAAAAGAGGCACCAAGACATATGAGGTTGGTTTGAGACATACAAGACAGTGCGATTTTATAGATACCACATTCAACTTGACAAAACGACTCTCGTCTTCACGCTTAGTTTGCCTTTGTTCGCCTTAAGAACCATGAGAAGTCGCCTAGTTTCGTACCAAAAAAAGCATGGGGGTTTCAGAATTGTTGTCTGTCAATTCTAACTAGAATTCCCCGACGATGTAGAAATCCAATAGCAGAATATCTGAACCAGCAATTTGGTGGTTGGTACAACTAAAAAGGCAATTTTACCTTTCATCTGAACCAGCAAGCAATATAATGATTCGAACCTGTACTTCCCCCTTTTTTCTTAGAACATTGACAGTGTACTGTCACACACACATATATAACGATTGGAATACAAGCCATTAGATGCTTGGAAACTTCTCGCAAGTTGAGATTATATTCGCATGTGTCCTTCATGTGATATCTCAAACTTCAAAACTAGACAGATGAGATTACCCTAGAGATAACCCATGTAAAAAGCAACATAGACGTAGTATGATTTTTTAATTCCTGCTATGCCCATCCTTGCCTCCACGTGAATCTTGGCAAAATAGATTAGGTGGAACATGAACTGCTGATAGTCATCTAGAACAATAGGGGAGAGACCCTTGCATTGGCCTGGAATGCAATCACAAGTTCTGAGTTTCCCTTGTTATCAGCCCTCTCTATGCGAAACGCGAGTTGCACGAGGTTGGTGGTACAGATAGTGTACGTAACGGAAGGCAGATATGATTGCGTCAGATTCAGTATGATGTTATTGCTGAGCGTATGCAATGGATGCATGTGAACTCGTATACAGTTCCAACACGAAGGAGGATTGGCGAATTGGTGTGTACCGATATGGGCATTGGTTCGAGGTCCATCCACCTGCTCAGAGGCAACCAACATTGGTATCTTAATCAACCCAATAGTTAATCGCTACGGAAATAACTCGATATAGATGGATGACAAGCACTGTAGATGAGACGAGGACGAGGTTGGCTCATGGCTCGATAACGTGAATGGACCACGCACGCGGTACAGAGTAGTACATGGGTGAATGGCGTCCAGACCCACCAAGGAAACAACTCGGGCGGATTGCAAGTCGGCGATGTTTGATGTTTTGACGGAGACAGAGACGGGGAAGGGAAACTAAACGAGGGATCCTCTAGCACAGACGTGGGAGCGGCTGAGGCGCGACCGGACTTGACGCCGGGTGGACAACGTCCTAGTGTTTAAATGACTACCCGTCTCCTGGCCTGGAGGGACGAACAGCAAACCGATAGCTCGATAATAGCACGATGGTAACTCCCGTGCATGATTCAATACTGTATTTTTGCTCACGAGAAAGAAGGGGGATAAAATACCCCGACCCCTAAACCCAACGTAGATCGACATGTGTCTTGTCTCTAGCAGCGTCTCATTACGATAGTGTCTTGGATCATGCGGCCAAAGATAGGAGGAGCAGAGCTATAAGAAGAGGAACCAGTCAATGCAAATATACCATGATAGAGGAGATGATAATAGGAGTCAGAAACCCCTATGTCGATAGCATAGTGTGCTGTACATAAAAAGATCGTTGATGCTTGAAGCACAAGGGAGCTAGGTATGTACATGATTAAAGTAGCATTCCCCTTTTAGAAACAACCTCAGGTGAGCTCCAAGCTCGGGGAATGGTTTAAGTAAGGAGTAGTAGTTCCCGCCACAATTAGAAATTCGGAGACAAGGATCGAGCAAAAGTAAATGCGTTGGTACCGACAACATGAAGCTGAATAAGAAGCAAAGCTCTAGATAGGTGGTCTAGATATTCGGAAAAAGTAAACTCAATGGCAGTTGGGGATGCTACACAATACATGCCGACTGGAGCCCAAGCCAAGATACAGAACCTTACTGCTAATTTGCGTAAGGTGAAGCTACTACGAGCACTCACTCCCTCTCCAATCTCCCATCCTACCATTGATCACCCCCTGTGCCGCACCGTTAATTGGACCCGGATCCTCAAAGCCAATCAGAGTACCCGTTGCAACATCTTTCAAGCCTCGACAGTAGCCCTTCAGCGACCCTGCTCGCTAATTCTCCAGAGCTTGCCCCTGGATCATGTAAGTTGAGGGCCCCACACTAGCCTAATTTAGGATTAGCTCTTCTAAACCCCTTTTGTTGAAGCACGGTTCCTTTGCCTTTGGGCTGCTCTGCTGGGAGAACAGCACAACAGATCAGAATTTCGTCTCCTTGCTTGGTCCGCCTGTCGCCTCCAAAATTTCCCATTTCTCTCCTTGACTTCACCTTCTCTCTTTTTTTCCCTAACCCCCCGTTTCTGGCATCATCATTGCTACTTCTTCTATCTCGATCGCCCTTTATCGTGCGTGAGAGTAGGTCCTGTGTTGATAAACCCGTGGCCTCCTTCTTAATCTTCGTCTACTCTCGTTACGACGCCTATTGACACGCGTCTCCTGGTATTTCCGTGAGTTGCTGTCCCTCGTTCCACTTCTGAACCTTTCGACGACGACTTTGAGAAAGAGCGGCCTCGATCGATTCGACCATACTTCACATCCAAACTGCGCTTGTAGCCTGGAGTTGCAGTGTCGAGACGGGCGTCCTTCTCTTGTTGTTTCCTTGGGCAATCATTTATCCAGCTCCTGAAGCTAGCTGGCCTTTTCCCTGACGTAGCTAACCCGCAAGCTTTGGCTTTAGAACCTGCACTTTCCTACAAGTCCTTTCAATTCGACCGTTCTTGATATTTCAATATGGGTAAGACGATTCTTTCTTTTTATGTACGCCCGTATCTTTCCAAATGGCACAAGCGCCTGGCAAAGGCTGAGGAAGGAGCCCCCGACGACGACCACCATGAGGACAATCCCAGCCTCCGAGGAGTTTGAGTATGGCTATCTTGACAACGACAACAATGATTGCAAGAACCATCGGTTCACGATAACGACGGCATTCGTTCTCGATCATCTACAATTTGTTGGCACTGTCCTGGCCCCCTTTTGGCCCCCGCCGCATTCCTCGCTCAGAACCAGCACTCATCCAGCCCTGAATTCGAATATGTCAACCGATCTGGGAAAGCATGCCATGGCCCGCACTCGCAGTGTGAACTTGGGAACCAGCTTGCTGTTCCTGAATCCTTCGCCTATCGCCGAACCAACGCCGAGAACATCTCGGGACTCTAGAAGATCAACAAGTCTCCCCTTAAACCATTCTCCGGCAATCCAGGAGGATCAGGGATTGCTTCGACGAGTCTCTACTCAGCACTCGACTGTACGCCGCCATCGCAGCATGCTCGACGTTGATGGTCATGATCGGTTGACACTACATGCCATTTTACCAATGTCCTTTGACGAGCAACTCATCGATAGCCAATGCGATGACGGGGCTGCAGATTCAGGCGGACAGGCCAGTGAAACCAGCGATAATGGACAACAGCCGCCCAGGAGTAATCGTCGATTCACCAGCTCGGAATATTCGTGGAGTCAGGATCTTCCTCACCTTTGCCTGCGCATTCTTATTTTCAACTCATACCAACGATCAATTTGCTAACGTATGTATTAATAGCTTCTCCAGGCAGCGAGTCCCCGGCGTTGGCACCTTCTGCCTCGCCCACCAACGGTGAGTTTTCATTTGATTCAACCCTGATTCCCAACAGCTTGCTGACTATTCTATCAAGTTCCTTCTCAGCCACCCCCCGCCGCTGACAACAGGAACATTGTCCGAAGAAAGCTTACGGGCTACGTCGGCTTCGCCAACCTGCCCAACCAATGGCACCGAAAGAGTGTTCGCAAAGGCTTCAACTTCAATGTTATGGTTGTTGGTATGTAGACACTGGCAAAATAACAGGTTTAGAATTAAACTAACAGTAAGACAGGTGAATCTGGCCTGGGCAAGTCTACACTGGTCAACACTCTCTTCAACACTTCTCTCTACCCCCCCAAGGAGCGCAAGGGCCCTAGCCTCGACATTATTCCCAAGACCGTTACCATTCAGTCCATCAGCGCTGACATCGAGGAGGCTGGTGTTCGTCTTCGCCTCACTGTCGTTGACACCCCCGGCTTCGGTGACTTCGTCAACAACGACGAGTCATGGCGACCTATTGTCGACAACATTGAGCAGCGATTCGACTCTTACTTGGATGCTGAGAACAAGGTCAACCGCATGAACATTGTTGACAACCGTATCCATGCTTGTGTTTTCTTTATCCAGCCTACCGGCCACTCCCTCAAGCCTCTTGACATCGAGGTGATGCGCCGACTTCACACCAAGGTCAACCTGATCCCTGTTATCGCCAAGGCTGATACCCTCACCGATGAGGAGATTGCTGCTTTCAAGTCACGAGTACGTTCATGTAACCGACCGTCTATCTAATAATTACTGACCAATATAGATTCTCGCCGATATCAAGCACCACGGTATCCAGATCTTTGAGGGTCCCCGGTACGAGCTCGACGACGAGGAGACGATCGCTGAGAACAACGAGATCATGTCCAAGGTTCCTTTCGCCGTCGTTGGTGCCAACAACGAGATCACCAGTGCCGACGGTCGCAAGATCCGTGGCCGTGCTTACCCCTGGGGAATTATCGAGGTCGACAACGAGGAGCACTGTGACTTCGTCAAGCTTCGACAAATGCTCATCCGAACACACATGGAGGAGCTCAAGGAGCACACCAACAACCAGCTTTACGAGAACTACCGTACCGACAAGCTGCTTGCTATGGGTGTGTCTCAAGACCCCAGCGTGTTCAAGGAGGTCAACCCCGCTGTCAAGCAGGAGGAGGAGCGCGCCCTACACGAGCAGAAGCTTGCCAAGATGGAGGCCGAGATGAAGATGGTCTTCCAGCAAAAGGTGGCAGAGAAGGAGAGCAAGTTGAAGCAGTCCGAGGAGGAACTTTATGCCCGACACAAGGAGATGAAGGAGCAGCTCGACCGCCAACGACTGGAGCTCGAAGACAAGAAGCAACGCGTCGAGAGCGGACGACCACTAGAGAAGGAGGGCAAGCGAAAGGGATTCTCTCTTCGCTAAGCCCCCAACTTCTTGACGACCTGCGCATTCCTTTCATCTTTCTTTATCCATGTCTGAGTACCCATGATGCCCATACAATACCAGCTCGACGCCTCTCATTGCATTCGATTCTAGTTTCTTTGTCGCCTCTTTCTCTCACCCTTTTTTAATTAAGAAACAAAACATTGTCTCCTAATCACATCACATCACATACGCCACACGGAATGATTGTCGTACGGAGACGGAACAAAAAAGTCATTTATGAAGAATAGTCGTGCAGGATGGGATATGCAGACTATATGGCTTTGTCGGCGTCTCGGTGTGACTGGAAGTTACAGGCAAGCGTTGTTCTCCGCCATGCTTTAGGCCAAGTCACGCCTGACGGCCTGTTGGTCTCATCCTAATCTGTCACGAAAATACCTCTTGGAGAGAAGAACGGCAGGGCCACCGACGAAGGACGATTATATCTAAGCGCCTCTTTTTGTGAGAGACGTGAAAGATGCAAATATTTGTGTTGTCATTCGCCATATTCTTGTCGGGAGTGTGACATACCGGCTCCCCAAACCCTTCACCTACTCTGCTTGGTTGCCTTGCTCACTTACTGTACCTTTGAAAACCTGTTCCTTTATCGCTAAGGGGTTGATGGTGGTTCGCTCATGGATAATATTAGATAAGATTAAATGGGTGGTTTTACCAAGGAAGTTTGTCGAGTAGCAACTTGTTGTATTTTAGTCGTACGTTTGTTGAGAACAGGTGGTTATAATGTCTCAACACGCGATACTCCTTAGACAGTGACGCGTTGTCTCTTTGGTTTGTTTCTTAGCTGGCTTGATCTTGGTTTCCTTAACATTGTTTTATTTGTCCAAGTCTCACTTCTCCCTGTATTGTGATGCCCTCTGTGATGTTATATGTTTGGATGGCATTTTGAATAGATAATGTGTCGCACGACAACAGTATCGTAAGTCTGCTTCGTGATTTTGTATTTTCTTCATGTCAATACCTATACTCGATTTTGAAGATAGCGTTCGATTCTCCGATATGCCCGTTGTTGAAAGCATCTTTGCAATGCCTTTATAACGCTTGGCTAGTCTATCAGGCTTTATCTCAAGCATGATCACGACGGACCATGCTCATGGCACATGAAAAAACTAGCAGACGCAATAGATGAACAATGGTTAACTTATATAATAAGAGTCGCTTCATTTATGTAGTACAAGCATATCTCGTAAAGTCAAGACTCCAAACAAGGGCCCAATCCAGAGGTTATAGAGGAGAGTGAGTATAGTAGTGTTCCCGAAACCGCCCATGCAAATCATGCGAATGTGACATTCTCCTGCACGTTTTCCCCCTTCTTTCCCTTTAAGTGAAACTTTGTTTCTTTCTTTCTCTTTCTCTACCTCTTCCTGGCATTCCTCAGGAGGAACGCTCCCACGACCCCAGCCGCTACACCAACACCACTAAGTATGGCGACGCCCATGAGTCCTTCGCGGGCAACCTTGTCGTCGATGAGCGACCGCAGGTTCGAGGCCTGCAGGTTGGCGGGCTCCTTGTCGAGAAGGAGGTCGTTGTAGCGGCGGGCTTCGCCGTAGTTGCCGAGCTTGTAGTTGCCGAGGGCGAGGTAGTAGAGGCATTCCCGGCGGCGCTCAGGGGAGACGCGGAAGATATCCGAGAGTAGGCGGACGCCGAGTTGCTGATCGTTTCGCTGATTGGACTTTACGAGACCCTATTGAAAGAAAGAAACATGTTAGTCTTGCTGGCCGCGAAACAAAAGTGATGAGAGCTCAAGAGAGTGTTTACCCAGGCATAGTTGAACTTGGTCTGGACGCCGACCATTTCACCCTCGCGGTCATATTGCGATTTCAGGACGTTGAGTTCGGAGGGATTTAGCGGCCTGTTGCCATCAGTCAGGATAAATGTACTCGGTATCGCAGAGCAGAAGTTTTAAAGGAGAACTAACGTCTCTGCGTCGAGCGCATCTTCAACGACACATACGTCAGTATATTATTTCTTAAGATTTTGTCCATCATGCAGTTTGCGCAGGCGGGAACTCACATGGTAGTTCGGTAACCATTTTGACGGAGGGGTCGTTTATAGTCGAGAGTGCGATGTAAAAAAAAAGTGTGATGGTTTCAACTGATCAAGAAGTTGATGCGTAGGACCAAAAGAGAATTCGTAGGAAGATTAACTATCTAGGTAGGTACGTCAAGATCAAGAGGAATCCTTTTGCGATGGGAGAGTTCGCACGTGTTATTCAGAGGTAGCTCTTTTCGGCTTCATTGCTCTTTGCTTGCCTGCTTGTGGCGGGACCCGATGACGATGTGCGGCTTTGACGGAGAATACTCGGCTAAAAGACACCAAGCTCGAGGTGGGGTGTGCAGATTTTAGTTCTAATCCGAGGTACAGGTTAGGCTGCATGATAAGAGGATCCTCGATTGTCGTCGGGACGACCGAAAGTGCTTAGCCCGAATTGACTTGGGTAAAAACACCAGCTTCATCATAACCACTTAAACAAAGTACAAAGAATCATACTTCACATTTCCAGCAGAACGAATAAATCTCCCTATCGGACTTGTATAGACTTGATCACATAATAATCGCCCAATATGTTGCTCTCTGAAGAACCCGCGACTGTAAGTTCTCATCTCAACCCCCCTTTCTAAATCACAACTAACAAGCCGCCAGCTCATTCATCATACAATCGAAAACTTCAACATTGCGCCAGACAAAACCGCCGTAGCGCGCGTAACAGAATCCCTCGCCACACTCCAACAAGCTCGCGATCTTCGCGTCCGCGAGGCCGAGTCATCACTCAAAAAGCTATCCCGCCAGCTGGCAACCCATACATCACGACACGACGACCTCGTAACTTCCCACTCATCCGTAGACCACGCTTCCAACATCGCCCGTCTTGACACCCTCAAGTTTCGCACCGCAAAGGCCGCCGCCGACGCCGAGACCGATGCGGAGCGTCTCGCACTCACTGCTGCGGATTTGAAGGCTCGTCTGCGGGAGCTTGAGCTCCAGGGCGTGGAAGGAGATACTGCTGCGAACGCGCGACGCAGAGACCCCGTTGATGACGAGGTGTTATTGAGGCTCAAGGTGTACCGTAGTCTCGGTATTGACATTGAGCGCGACGAGAGGGATGGCGAGTGGAGCAAGGCGGTTATTCGAAATGATCGCAAGGGCGATGTGCATGTTGTCAACATGGACAAGAAGTTCTCGCGCTTCTTTTATGCAAACTATTTTTGGCAGACTCTGTAAGGAGAGGACTCAACTGGGTTTTGCAATGATATCATGATAATGGATTTTCGGTGGTTCGGCGTTTCAGGCATGGTAGATACCAGGATACAGGGTATTAGGAGAGACATAAACTCAGTACAAATATGATTCGTTCTAGCAGTCTTTTTTTCTTTGTTGACATGGCTATTTTTATATCACATCATATCCAGTTCAGTAAAATGAAGACAAATTCCAAGATTCTCGCTCAAACGCCCTTAAAAATCCCAAATTCCCACTCGTTTTGATTGAATCAGTTTTTGGTCATTCCCATTATCTTCTTGTCCATTTCCCTTCATCATGTCGTAAGAATAGTTTACACAATAGTAATTAACGTCTCGAAGACCTATGCATCAACAACCCCCTGAGAGGGCAATTTCTTGAGTCCCTTTGGTGGTGAAGTCTTGAGGCTTGGGAAGTAGCTATCAATAAAGGACTTATTCGTGAAAGCGATGCGAGGACCAGATGGCGTCCTTGTGCGAGCGCTGTTGGGAGATGCTGTGGTGCGCATTGTGGGTGGGCTTCGGTTGCGTCCCTTCATCATAAGATATCCGCCCTCTCCAGGTGTCGTGGGCCCTGATGGGGAACGATGATGGTTACGTCCATGGTGTTGTTTGTCGGGCAGTTCAAGCCTTGAGTTGATTGTGGTCCATGTCTCGTCATCACCACTTAGTCGCCAACCGCCAATACCTTCGAAATCCCGCTCCGGGCCAATGCTAGGAAGCAAACCAAATGCCTTTTCGCTAATTGGGGTCGTAGTACCAGCTGTAGATAGGGCACTGGAGCTTCTACGAAGATGGCGTCTTCGTAAGGATGATTCAAAGGCCGTTGACCCAGCCGACGAAGCTGCTGGGTTGGTGTAAAGTGCGGAGGGTCCTGGAGTTTCCAAGTGTGGTTGACGAATGTAGTGATTATTAGGACGGTAAGGCCGAATTTTTCGTCCACCCAGGTAGTGCGGAACAAGTGATAGAGCTACGTCGAGATAGACAGCTAGCACCCGGAGAATGAGAACAGAAAAGGCAATGGTAGTTGTGATGCCGGCAAAGACAGCGAGAGGAACAGTGACGACGAAGAGGAAGGGCACGACGAAAGCGTAGACGGGATTGAAGAGTGCCATTTTTTGATTGATTGATGGTGATGTTACAGAGACGAGACTAGTAGTGCATAACTACAAGGAAATCCCATGGAAGGTTTGTCCAGAGTGGCGATGATAGCAATTGTCGATGATGGAATTAGTGGTTACAGTAGATGGAGGGAAGCTCAAGTCGAAGCACGAGATAAAAAGAGTCGAGACGATGAAGAATAAGAGAAAATAAAAAGAAGGAACGGAAGGGCCAAAGAGGGAAGCGACTACTAAAGAGTAGTTAATGACTTGAAGTACCGAGTCGCAGAGAAATAGAGCCTATGGATGCCGCTCTAGGTCGAGAGACGTCGACATGTCCCAAAGCCGTGATAGGATAGATTGTTTCCGGGGAAGTCAAAGCGAGGCGTCCGAGGAGGGGTTGGAAACAGGAGCTTGCTTATCACTTGTACCTAGTAGTAACTAATGCAATAAGCAAAAGAGACGCACTGTCGGATGGACGAGCGGGAAAAGAATGTGACTCTACGGGGTTGCAGCGAAGGAAGCTGTAGTAGAAGCACAGAAGCAGAAGCAGGTATCTATACCAAGAAAAGAGTAAAGAGGATAAGGGACAACAAAAGTGAAAAGTAAAGTCTGGAGGAGGCAATCACATGTGAAAAAGGTGTGGCTTTTGGCCTGGCCCTGGTTTGGCTTGGCTTGGCTTAGGTCAATGTACTGTTGCAGTTGCTCATTTTCCAAGTGTCTGAGGTGACCATCGTACGGCAATTTGACAAGCCACCACGATAGAGCGTGCGGGGAAGTTGCATTGAAACGATGCAAGTGATTGTAAGGGGATATGCAGACAGGTACTGCTAACCAGTAGTGAGACATCTCAGGTTACTGTGCTCTCTGCAACCTCTAACGTACGCAAGCGTGCTTGTCATTGCACAAGAGAGATCATCGCAATGTCAATGCTGTTATCATAGTACTATGTAATTCATGGCATACACAGGTTGTTTGCTACAACACCACGAGTAATAAACCCTTATCTTCATTATAGAAATACACATAAATAAACTTTCAAGGATCCCTTATCCCCCCCCCCAGTAGTGATCGACCGCAAATCAAAAAGACCCTGGAACCGACTGTGCACTAATCAACAGTCCAGCTCACTGAAAACCGCTCCGTCGATAACAAACAGCAACCACAGACGTCACATGAGCAAGTAAGCCGAGGCAATAAGCGTCACTAACTCAAACACAGGCCACCTACATAGTACGGAGTGAGGCACTGCTAAACTACCTAAATATTGGGGCGTTGGTTAACAAACTTGACAAGCATGACAAGGCCACTCACTCGCTCACTCACTGAGAAGCACGACACAACCCATATCCCCACTTGGAGCCTCTCGGTTCCCGCCTCCATCATGATCCACATCACGGAAGGAGCTTTCCCCACTGACATCACTCTCTCGCTTCCTCTAATGACCCTCATCAACCATCGACGATGAACCTCTTTACACATGTTAAATCTAACATTATCTGCATCTACAGTGTAAACTCAACTAGTTCATCTCACTTTTGACTCATCCCCTGATTCGATCGAATCGTCAACATGTGCCAATACACCCACAATTACGATGAGCAACCAGTGCCTGTAGTAGATGTGGGCGACGAATCCCCATTCCCCTGGCATCTGCCAATATGCGACGCTCACTGCCATCCAACGGATACCATGGATTCCGTACAGGATATCCCCTCAATGCGTGCGGCTACATTGACTATTATGGCAACCCGGGCTCAAGACCAGGATCTTGTTGCAGAAGTAGCCAACAAGCACTCCAATGACAACCCCAAGCTGCTCTTCAAAGGCAACTCCAACCAAAGCAATGCTTGGGTAATTCCATCCTTTGGTTGGCACCCTTGGTTTTCACATCTCCTCTATGACGACTCGGCCGATGCCCCGACATATCGGCCCACCTCCGGCTCCGACACCGACAACGCCGCAAAACAGGCCCACTACAACGCCGTTCTCCAGCCGGAACCTTCATCGGACTTCGTCGCCTCTTTGCCAACCCCAATTGCTGTAAGCACGTTTCTAAAAGAAACTGAGTCCCGGCTATCTGCAAACCCCCATGCCTTGGTCGGCGAAATTGGCGTTGACAAGGCCTTCCGTCTTCCTGAACCATGGAACCCATCTGAGCAAGCTGAACGAGATTCGACTTTGACTCCTGGAGGTCGCGAAGGCCGGCATCTCAGTCCTCATCGGGTAAGGATAGAGCATCAGCGTGCTATTCTTGCTGCACAGCTCCGTCTTGCTGCCAAGACTCGCCGAGCTGTTAGCGTACACGGTGTGCAAGCTCATGGAGTGCTTCATGACACTCTTGCCGACACATGGAAGGGTCATGAGCGCGAAGTGATAACACGTCGAAAACGGCGTCTTGTCGCCAAGGGGGCTGAGGACTTTTCGGATGAGGAAGATGACGATGGCAGTGAGAAGCCATATCCTCCACGGATATGTCTGCACTCGTTCAGCGCCAGTGTTGAAGTGTTGAAGCAGTACCTCAACCCAACAATCCCAGCTCGCATTTTTGCCTCACTGTCGGTGGCTGTCAACCTTAGCACGGATGCCAGTTGCACCAAGACCGACGAGGTGCTCCGCGCTCTGCCTGATGACAGCGTGCTCATAGAAAGCGATCTTCACATAGCAGGCGAGCACATGGAAAAGGCACTAGAAGACATGTACCGACATGTTTGCGAAGTCAAAGGTTGGGAGCTCGAGGAAGGCGTCAAGAAGATAGCCAAGAATTACGAGGAGTTCATCTTTGGACGACGAGAGTAGATAAAAACGAGTGTACACATATCACCAAAGCATTATAGACATTTGTACAATTCAAAGATGTGACATTAGATGGCTATTGAGGTGCTGTGGAATCAGTCTATAGTATAGTGGAACTCCCCGATATCCAATATCCCAGTCATACCATGCAAAAAAATAAAAAATAAAAATCTTAACAAATAAGGAAATATGGTGTATCATAGTTGTATGCAAAAGAAAGATCGTGCTCAAAAATCATGGAGTTTCGTTTTAGTTCTTGGTGTCGCCCAGAACGTCGCTAGCGTTAGATCCAGTGGCCGAAGGGGTGTAGTCAGAGCTACCGGGTGTGTATCGGCATCCGTCTGAAACAACCGACGAGTCGCGCTCATCGTCGTCGTAGGCGGGAAGACTCTCGTCATCGGGAAAGTTACGGTATGCCGCAGGAGCAGAGTGGTGTGTTGGACGAGAAGAAACAGAAGAGCCAGAGATGTAGCTATAAGAGCGAGCATGGGCGCTGTGGCCTTCCTCGGCAGCAACGATACCATCGACCATGTTAGCAGCCTCACGGAAAGAAGCAATCTCCTCTTCCATGGTCACGCTGCTTGCAGAGGAAGATCTTCGGCGTCGCTCACCGTGGAGCATGGCCTCCTTCTCATCTTCGTCGTTCTCAACGCATCGAGAAACGAAAGCGCGGTAAGCAGCCTTCAAAGCGGAACCCTTGCGGCGCTCTTCGGGTGATTGACGGAATGCGCGGCGAATGGCACGTCGAGACTCGGGGCTGAGACGAGCAATGCGGCGGTGGATGTAGGCAATGGCAATGCCACTGAAAAGAGCGAGTGCAATGGCGAGGACGCCGAGAATCACAATGATGGGATGGTGAGGAGGCTAAAGAGCTGTTAGAATAGTGAAATCATCAACGTATTGTTAGGCTGGACTTACAGGTGGTGGTGGGGGACCCTCATGTCCTTCAGCGCGGAAACCCTCAGGACCGTGGCCGTGCTTGGGCTTGTCATGGTGAGGCCCTCCGTGGTGAGGCTCGTGAGGTCCATCTTCGTGATGATGAGGTGGTGGCGGGGGGTTGCCATGGTGAGGATCACAAGCGCAAGGAGGACAGTGAGGAGGGGGAGGATGACCTCCAGGGAAGGGGAAAGGATGGCCATGGTGAGGGGGAGGAGGTGGGGGAGGTCCATGATGGGGAGGTCCGTGGTGAGGAGGATGAGGGCCAGGGTGAGTGCCATTTCCATGGTGAGGACCGTGAGGAGGACCATGGTGAGGTGGTGGGGGAGGATGCCCAAAGACGTGATCGTAGAACCTATGAGCAGTGTGTCGGACACCATCCTTGACAGTGTGCAAAACGCACTGGACTCCATCGCAATCCTTGATCTTCTTGTAAGTCGAGGGGGGAGGAGGAGGGTACTTTTTGCCCAGCTTCTTAGCAACGGACGCCTCCCTCTCCTCAACAAGCTGCTCAAGTTGAAGAATCTGCTTGTGAAGAGCCTCCAATTCCATCAACTCAACCTGAAGCTCCTCTTCGGGGTCCTGGAAGTCGCGGTGGGTGCTCTCCCAGATAGGGGGTGGGTGGTCGGCGGTGGGCTTGTCGCCTGTTGATGTATTGTTCTCCTTGCTGAAGGGGACGGACAGACTCCATACGTAGGCAGCGTTTCCAACATCGGAGATTCGGATAGGGGCGGTTTGCTTAAAGGTCATCCAGAAGGAAGACTCGTCGTTGACGGCCATGTCGTCGAGGGCCTTTACGTTGAAGCGCATTGACTGACCAAAGGGGAACTCCTTGGGGCCGATGCACTCAAAAGCCCACTCAGCTGAGATGGTGGTCTCGTTGTTGACGAGGAATGATCCAACGCCGTGGCCCTTGGCGTCCTGGTTGAGGGGTTCACCATTGAGCTTGATGCTGGCAGGGCCACAGACTTCCTCTGATTCCTCTACATCGAATCGTAGTGTCTGGAGAATATGTTAGGGGGAAGGCCATTGTTGAGACTGGGGTACTAACCAAAGGATACGCTTCAGTGTCGCTCCAGGGGACATTGAGTGTGACAAAAGCTGAAGGTGTCACGTCGAGAGCGGAAGGTAGGAATCCCATATGAGGGGGAGGAGGTGGTGGAGGCGGGGGATGATGAGGTCCATGAGCCAACACCAACGCAGGTGTTAGCACCGCGGCGGCAGCCTGAGTGAGGCCACGCATCGCGAAGTTATTATCGAGAAGATAGATAGATGTGCTTGTTGGTGTTGTGAGACGGTAATGGATGTGACGTCAAATTCGGACCAGGAGTACCAGGCAGCCGGGCTCACTACTAACTGATAAAGAGGGTTAAGGCAGGTTAATACGAAAAACAAGAGAAAGAGAGATGCTTAAAGAGAAGAAGGTTTTTGTGAGGGAATTAAGAATAAACAGGCTCGATACGAGAGATTAGCATGGCATTACGAGGAAATGAAATTAAGAGCGAGAAAGGGAAAAAAAAATAGCACACGAGACTAGGCGGATAAGACGGGATGTGGGATGGGTGGCCACGCGGATGCCTCCCAAAAACGCACTGGAATAGCGTTCACAGGGCCCTGTCAAGGCAGTAGCTCGGGCACTGAAACGATTCTGCGACCCCTTCTGAGTCTAGCTTGGCTGCTCAGCTTATCTCCATAAGGGTCGGGCTGCGCAATCACCATGCGTAGCCTGTCACTCGGCCAATCAACTCTCACGAGCTGACGAGTCCATCAGTTCAGCCCTGGCCGACTCTATAGTGGGGCCTGATGGCTCGGCAATTCCATTGCCTGTCTTGTCTTGGCAATATCTGAACCAGACTAAGTACTTTCGATATAACTCGTGACTTCTTTTCAAATAATACAGAACAATCTTGAATTTGCCCTGATTCGACACTGGTAACTCAGTTGTCTCTAGGTCAATTATACCCATCATGAAATTCAAACATAGAAAGCAGCCTTCAAATTCAGAGCAGAACACCTTCAGTCGGGATGCCTTCATCAATTATATATACCCAACTCTATATATCTACTCCTAAACGGCATTCACAGCTTAGATATCGAGCGATACAACCAGCTATATAGCTATCTACTTGCCATTCGCCATGCTGAATATCCACCGATATACAACACCAAAACTTTTCTGGGACTGCAGCACCCATCTCGTTCAATCATTACTTAAAGTGTTTGTACAAAAGGTATAGCATGCTCCCTTGCCCCTCTGCTCTAGGTCAGGAAGTCGCTCAATACTTGAACTCGTGTTCTCGCTACTTCGGAATCTTTGCCCATGATCTGCATGATCTGAATCATGCGTGCTGTGAACGGGTTAGCACATTGTTCGGGGATGGAGATACGACATCAACACTTACTGATATCAGACTTGGCTCTCACAAGCAAAGGATCCCTTGCCATCATATCTGCGCCGCCTGGCTCACGTGTCGCTTCCTTGAGGACATTGCCAATGCACAAGGCTTCTAGGAAGGCTCGATGGTTGAAAACCCACCAGACACGTGCTTCTAGTTCGAGCAGAGTGAAAAGAAGAAAGAAGGCAGTAATGGCATCGTGCGCCGCCTCTAATGTCCCACGAACGTTGACAGGAACATCAGGACTCTCGGAAGCGTGAACCAGCATCAGGTTGTGGAAGTAGTTGCTCGTCAGGAACAGAGTCTGGCGGACTACCCTTTTATTTGTTTTCGCAAGTGCTGTGATACTGTCGGGGTCCCATGAACGGAAAACATCAGGGAACGACCGATAGACTGCTCGGAAGTCGGCGATCAGCTTTGACTTATGCCTTGCTGTCGAGCAAATAGGCAGATCCAGTGATCGTGGTGAACAAATCGTCTCTTGCACGAGATTGGCCAAAGTCCAGGAGCCCCTGATATATGCTGTGTCCGTTGGATCGCTATTTGCAATCGACGAACCATCATCCAGCAGGTCTTCGACAGAAACATCCGTATGTGTAGCCGAGGGTGGCAGGGAGAGCAAGACGGTTAGAAACGTATCTTGGAGCAGTACTGCTTGCCAAACCTTTCTGCGCTGCTGCTTTTCGAACAAGGTGGCATGCGGTGTTACTATACACGAGTCAGTACATATCTGGCCAAGATTGAAAAAAGTGTTGCATACCGATATTTGGATCCCTATGTAGACCCATTGCATAAGCCTGTCGGATTAGAATGCCAGCAAAGGCCCATCCATCCGATGCGTGGTTGTCGTTGATGAGAAAGTACACTATCAAGACCATGGCCTGGATAGATCGCAGTGATGCGCTGCTGAGATATGAAGCGATGCGCAGAGCCTGGTTGCTTGCTGAAGCATAGAACTCGGCGGTCTGCTTGCGCTCTTGGGAAGATGTTGTCGACGTCACAAATTGTGTGCCCAGTGCCAGCATGACGAATATCAATGCTATGAAAGAAGGATCTGTGTCGCTCTTATCTTGTTGACTCATCTGCCAGAAGTGTTCGTAATCTGCGTAGAATGTTTGGCGATGTATCATGGGATACACTGGGTCAACACACTCAAAGTAGCGGCTGAGTAGTATGTCCGCCTGTATCTTGTCAGGAAGGACTGAAATTACCTCCGACAAGCCGCCTTCGCAGGTCCAGTAGTTGGCAAAGGGGTGCTCAGAGCCAATGCCAAAGATGTTACTCGCAGAGGGTAGAGAGTATGGAACATTAGATAGGAGGCCGATGGAGAGTGCAACGGCGCCCCGGGAGGTTGCTCTGGGATCGTTGGACATGCCCCTATCGGCAATATTTGGGATAGGGGACTTTCCGCTTGACCCAGACTTCTTCTTGGGTGGTTTCGTCATTCGCCGACCATTGGCAGCGGACCGTGTGGTCTCCCTATATGATTGTTAAAGCAGAACAAATGACAACACAACCAGGAGATCCCATACTCGAGTAAATTGGCAACGTGCGCATATCTACATTCAGTCTGTCGTTTTATGCCTGTCTGGGGTTAGCAATAACTCAAGCGCAGAACGCGTACCGTTACTCACAAGCAAGGCAGTGAGGTCGGCCCCTGTCGCACTATGAGCAATGTCAGCAACTCCGCATGTGTACCATAAACCATATTGAAGTTTTATGAAGGGAGGGTCAAATTCTGGTAGTGTACAAGCAAGCAAGAAAGAATAAGTAGTTAAATTATATGCGTAAACTCACTACACGAGTAAAGTGGATGGGTTTATTGCGCATGGCGCAAAGGAAAGAGAGATGGGTTAAGATGAAAACGATGTGATCTGAGGAATTACACAACATAAAAAGGACATACCTTGGTCTTGCGCTCGACGCATTCATGGCATGATAGAGTTGGCTTGTTGCGCTTTTGCTTCTTCTTTGGAGGCTCCTCACCATCAACAGGTGTCACTGACGCGTCATGGTCCTCTGCATCAGGGTGATAGTCTCCAGCAGGGTGTCTTGAGGTATTTGAAGCTGACGCGGAAGGCAGCCGATGCGAGACCGAGGCTGGAGATGTTGAAGCCGAAGCTGGCGTCAGTGCTGAGGGCGGCGGGTGTGTGCCTGGTAAAGGAAGAGTCGGATGTGAAGCGACAGTGCCAGGACTATAGTTAGAATGTTGCGCTGGAAGATGAGAAGGCGATGGGTTTGCAAGCGGCGGCGGCGGCTGATGGTGAGTGTGACGCGGGAGCGCCCGTTGCGACAGATCCATTGATGGCTAAAGCTCAAAGACTTGAACCAGTAAATAAACGCGTATTTTGACAATATTACGGGGATGCCAATTGGACGTTACGAAGAGAGTCGGATCTGTTGGAAACCGGGGCTGATATCTCTCTGAGATATGGCTGGGCCAAAAAAGAAGTTCGATTGGGACCCTGGAACTAGGCAAGAGCTGTAGCTGTAGCTGTCAGAGCTCTGGAGATTAGGTTTTGGCTGTGAGGGCGGCTCCGGGAATAAAGACTGGGATAAGCTGATTTAAACCGTTACGGGTGTGATCTTATGCTGTCGGAATTCGGCTGTTGGCAGTAGGCGCTGGAAATAACAGCCGGATATGGCGAGCCGCGGCGGAGGTTGCGGAAGCGGCAGTGGTGGTAGCTGGGGTACGGCGAAGGGCGGAGAGTTCGTTAGGGTATTTAAAAGCATTACCGTGTAACTGCGCAGCAAAGTAGGTATTGGTAGCAGCGAGCGTTGAGCAGCGACGGTTGAGACAATGACGTGACGCTGACGGATGAAAGTGATAACAGGCAGGTACCTAGTAACAGCTGGAGAACAGCAGCAGTAGCATGTAGGTGGACCGAAACAGCGTGTGCAAAGTAGCACTCAAAACTGGACTGGACCGGAATGCAGACTGACTGACAAGACAAGACAGTACAGCAGGAAATAAGGATACAATGGAAAAAAAAAGAAAAGGATCCCGGAAAAGAAAAGGGAATTACAAAATGGGAACAAAGCGAGAAAAGAGTCAAATAAGACGGACGGGATGGGGGGTGATGGGAAAAAAAGGCGGGGGCGGAGCAGACACTTGACACTGGAAGACATAGACGGGAGTGGGAATGGATAATGGAAATGAGGGAACAAACCTGGCCTGAAGTAGCAGCAACCCAGCAAAGTGCGTGCCTACTGCACTGTACCTTTACCTACCTAGGTAGACCCTTAACCCTTAAACCTACCATGCCTCTAACGGCAGTCATAAGCGTTGGGGACCGATGTTGCGCCCGCTGGCGCGTGGTTTTATTTTTTTTTCTCCTCCAACCTTGGACTTTGGTACCTGCCCCGAGGGGGATTTTTCCAACCATCCATCCACCATCCACCATCCTTCCCAGAGATCGCGGCTGATTTTCTTAGACGCACCTACCTCTCTACATGTATCTCCTCGCGTACACCCGTTGGATGGAACTTTTACGTTTTAGAGGTATCCATGACATGCCATGCCACGACTCAAGCACTTCGTACTCAGAGAGACTATCGTTCCAACATTCAACGTTTCTGCCCGGGCGTTGCACTTGTTTAATTCTGATTCACTTTGTCCATTCCTTGTCTCGGTATCTTGTTATACAAGGCTCCTGGTGATTGAGGACAACTCAACACACTAATTAACAAGAGTCTCAGCTCCAAGACAGAACCGACATACATTGGCTACAAAGGTTTCCAACCCTTGGATTCATTTCATTATCAAGAGGAATTTACGGATACAAGCACCCAAGACTGTTGACGCCCAATCTTCTCATTAATGCCAGTGAGTGGCTCTGTACTAATATCAATGGCAATCTACCGAATTGCCCCCAGACACACTAACTGGGTTGTCTACGGCCATCTACCGTGGTATACTTACTATGTACGTCCTAGACTACATTACTCGATACAAAGGGGTAATTTCGAACCGGGCCAATTCTCTCACGATATTTCCATCGCCTCTCCCACGTCCCCGGGTCTCTCCCACCTCGCTTCGAAACAAGAGACTTCTATCCCGCCCTCGAAGCGAGTCCTTTCACTCGCTAGTACTTTGTGTCAACCTCCTTTTCTCCAACTAGACTCGGCCGGGTATCCCTTCAAAGATGCCCTCCGTGACTACTCAAAACTAAACTGTGCACGGATCGATCGTGATGTCCGTTTTTGATGGTCTCGTCGACAAGTGCCGGCTTCGTTTACTAGTACATGGTTTGTCGCTCGGTGTGGTCCTCGGGCTTTGACATAAAAGCTGTGCAGATCCATATCCCGGTCTCCACTCAAATGTCCAGATAATTTCTTCCAACCCTCGGTTGAGAAGTTCGATCATGTCATCATTGGATTCTCAGAAACCCGGGGTGCAAAAACACGCAATCTCATAGAGGCCCAGGCCCAGGGTCTATTCTGCTAGGTGCAGAGCACATCGCCGCAACCAAATCGTCACGGCGTGATCGACCCCACCGGGCTGAACGCCTCTTCAACTTTGGCTCGCAGATGAAGTGAATTAAATTATTTCACAATGAGACAGGTAAGCTCGTTTTGCATGTCGTGCCGCGGGCAGAGAGGCAGGAGTCCAACAAGATGGATCTCAAGCAATCAGCGCAGCCGGACCAGCCCCGGAATAAGAAAGGGCAATAAGAAAATGCTTTTTGATTCACATTTATACGGACAACATTGAATTGTTGATTCAAAAATAGGCCGTTGGGCACAAGCGATGTTCCCGTGGATCAGCTACCACAAAAAAAGCTTACGTTGGCTCAGTTACAGGACAGGACAGGGCTCCAGTTTCCAAGTCACCCCGATAAAGTTGAACTATTATCAGGGTACATATCGGGGAAGCGATCGTCGCAGAAGCAAGACAACACGATCCTAACAGCCCGGTACCCTGGTAAAGTCGGGCGCCAGTGGTATCGGGCCAAAGCCAAGTCTTCTGCTCGACCGCCTTGAGTATTGCGTCGCTCCGACAAATGCTATGTTGATCTCCGTGCCTGAGACAGCCATCTCCATCTTTCTCCGCCAACACAGGCCTACCAGAACCCGCGGAGCAGCCTCAGACTAGCGCCACCAGTCCCTTAAACTCAATATTCATGGCGCCCCTGGAAATGGAACATGTGAACGGTTCTTCGTTGGGTTCGTCTTGCTCAGTTCGTTCCGTGTTCCATGGAATTTCCTCGCCAACTCTAAATCGGTCCTTGGCTCGCGAAGGTTCATGACGTCTTGCCCATGCCCAAGAACATGACGGCAGTTAGTGGTCACGCTACTGTATATGTACATCACTTACGTAGCGGGCAAGCTTCGAGAAGAAATGAGAGAAGGGTTTGTCGATCTCTGAATTATTTGTCGGAGACCGCCGAGGCACTTCACTGGTTGACTACTGGCCTCGCTTCTCCCTGCACTAAATGCGAAACAGTAGTGGTTGAAATACGAGATGAAGGCGCTATTTCTTGGTCGATCATATCCTCCCCATCTCACCCAAACTCATGTCCTCACATTATGATTGCAGCAATGGCAATTCGTAGTCGGAACAGAAAATTTGTCGTTGTCGGAACCGAATTGCCTACACCACATACAGCATAGTGCCCATACCCCCTGTTTCCGACGCCAACTTCCATTGGTATTGCCGTCGCCCTGCCGCGGGCGTCGCTTACTAGTTAGTGTCTCTGATGAGCCCCAGACCCCGGGCGGTCTAGAACTTTGAAAGAGAACTTCCTTGACCAATCTGCGCACAGGCAATGACGTACGCGATGTGTGTTTTGTAAGGACAGCAGGCCAACTGCCTGTAACTGCCTGTAACTGTTGCCAACTCTGAACAAACAGATGGGAATAAATCGTGCAGTTGGAATCTTGGGATATACGGCATCTCTCTATATCATCCGCGCCTAAATCCTGACCTGATGAACTAATCTTTGGCTCAGCCCACAAGTATTAATTTAGACCTGAGGACCAAGAGGAACCATTTAGTCATGCAACACTGGAGACTTGAATTAGGCGAAGTCAAGCACGGCTAACGGAGTCATTAGTGGCCCTCAGCTCTATTGCTCTGACTAACAGCCTACCCTGTGACTAACAAACCATTTTGCGATAGGGACGTCTTCAAATCAAGCTCAACACTATGAAGATTTAATGGTGATACTACGGATATGAAAATCGATAAAAATACCATGTCTAAACGGAAATGCTCTGGGTATATGAGTGGATCATGCATGATCCACTCAGGACAACCACGGACTTGGAGACTCACGGACCTGGGTCTTTAGTACTACGTACCATTATTGAGTCTTGCTATATCCTCGTTATATCCTCAGTCTCATTGTAGAAGCTCGATAACCTGTCCGCGTCTGTTTTGAACAAGAATACATGTTCGCGTTGTCTCTTCTGGTTTGAATGCTGTTGTCATGACTCATCGATGAATGTTATGATCATCATGTTGAAGTGGGGTTTAACAACCTCACTTCTCAATAGCATCTCATTCGCAGCAATAATACAACAGTTAACAATAAACTCTAAACAAGTTCACCCATGAGACCTGTCGCCTGTTCTGTTCAGCGAACAACACAGATTTCAAAGCATCTCCAGCACACCATGTCTGCCTCTCAGCCTACTTCAGCCGCACCATGGCGAACGGCATTTCTATCTCACATCAAGAAGATGGACTCACCTACCTTTGTGCTTAGCACTCTTCACCACCATGATTCCTCTTCTGTCACCCCTCGTTCCCGCACTGTTGTGTACAGAGGTACTTGGGCAGAGATACCAGTCAACCCAAAGAATCAGGCGCCCCTGAACCCTCCCCTCTACGAAAGCGACCTTCTGACCATCACTACCGACGCTCGCATGGAAAAGGTTCCCGAGCTGTCACCCGACGGGAAGAACGTCCCGCAAACTGGTGGTGGGGGGCCTGTTGAGGCTGTCTTTTGGGTCACCGAGACACAAACTCAGTGGCGCATGCGCGGCCACGCCTATCTCCTCGGCCAAGACATTGACGACCCATCAGCATCACATGTAAGGGAGGAGATAGAGAAGCACATGCGGAAAAAGAGTGACGACAATTCAAGCCCATGGAACTGGGGCAAAGAGATCACGGCGCACTTTGGAAACTTGAGCCCCGGCATGCGAGGGTCCTTTCGCAATCCTCCTCCTGGAACAAAGCGGGATGAGAAACCCGATGCTGGACTCGGACTCGGGCAAAAGGTGGAGGACCTGGATGACGAGATTGCAAGAAAGAACTTTCGAGTTGCCGTTATAATTCCCGACGAGGTTGATCAGGTGGACTTATCCGACCCGGCCGATGGTAAACGATGGAATTACAAATTGACGAATGGCTCCTGGGAGAAGACTGAGCTATGGCCATAGAGTCGAAATGCCAATGAGCAAGGGACCTATGGAGACGAAGCAAGGGATAAAGTTCAAAATGTTGGGACAAACGGCCAACAGGAAGCCCTGGAAGTTTTTATGCTCTCGGTAAGAAGAGTTGAATATCTATTATTGGAGATTCTACCTTGGCACATAATCCCAGTAAATCAAGTATCTCAGTAGACCCAAGCATGCACATCATATACGGCGGCACCTATCAATCTAAAGACAAAAGAGACCAGTGGGCTAAGCAATACCCCGCCAGAAGTGTAGCAGTAATATACACAATATAATGAGACCACGAAAGCTTTATCCATGCCTCAAATGGTTGAGTTTCGCGAGTAGTCAACCTAGAGGTCATCAAATCGCTCTGCACATGTCTAGTTGCCGATATGGACGAGGTTCTATACAAGAGCATGCTATGCTAAGCTATCCAGTATCCCGAGCTCGTAAAGGATCCCTGAATATCATGCTGAATCGTGGTAATCGTGGTTAATTTATCTCAAATTGCTTCATACCATATCATGACATGGATGAGAACTCATGCGCTGTCATTAACTACTACCTCATTATCTTCACTCATGAGTAATGAGATATTCTCGCCTTAACAGGTTAAACTATCCGCTCGTAATGCACCGCTCGGGCCTTGATCTCCAATATCCATGGGATGATCTTAATGCCTAATCGAACGTGGGTTAAGTCAAATTTGAGGGCTTCGAGACCTGACAACACACTTTGGGTTTGATCAAAACTCGCTGCCGTTTAGACACCTTTCCCATTGACTGATTCCATTTTATCTCCTGGCCACTAAGAAATCATGAGATACCATACGATATTAATTTAAATTGGGAAGAGACTTGTTGACAGAGTGTTGGAACGTGCTTAGAGATGTAGAATATCGTAGTATAGGGTACTAGCAATGGGGTGAAGCATCAGTTGCCTCATAACGTGTAACTAGGAAGTGCTGCAGGTGTATAGATTCTTTGTAAGAAATTTAAGAAATAGGTTAATAGTACGAAATCATATATGTAGAAGACCACATCTTCGTCATTGTATCATCCCCTTGTGACAGGTGGCTTGCAAGCTTTTCGACATCATGTGCTTTGCAACTGGATACAAAGGAGACGCATGGGCTTATACATATGAGCAGAATGGATGAACCGAATAGATCAAATAAAACCGACTCTCACCAGCCAAAACAACCATGAGAGTATTGGTGCTATTGTTTAGTAGTTGGGTGGAATGTTGTCCATCGGGTTGGGTGCGCTCTGCTTCTATGCTAGTATGAGGGTGGTGATCCAGAAGACGCTGTAGGCATATATTTCCAGCCTTACAGATACTATGTACTAAGAGTAAGACTTGAGTGTTCCCGGTGTTTGTGGAATATTTTGATACGTGGTTTGGGTCTGGTTGAGATGCAGGTTCTACTGCTCTAGAACAGAAACTGACACTGACACTTGCATCAAGTATGTCGAAATAAAAACCCAAATACAGTAACAAATAGTGACATGTTGATAGCCAGTACTAGATCTAAGTACTCAGATCGACAAACCATTATGAGTTTAAACTTAAGATCACTTAAAGCGCATGGTATCGAAGGCTCATATTGGACTTCTATATATGCAGCTCCTATAGGCATAGCTCGCAACGACTTTTGATAGTGTCTTGGTGTTGTCATCAACTTATTTGCTTAAGTCTTTCATTTTGAAGGCATCGCTCGTAGGAGATATCGTCCAGATGACTCCAAGTGTATTTCATGTTGAACAGCTCCATCATGAGTTGGAAAGCTTCCGACACATTCAAATTGAAGCCTGGTCGTTTCCGCAATGGCAACCGCAGCAAGCCGTCGCCGCCAAACATGCCATATGACTTCGAAAACACCTACGGAGTTTACGATAAGAGACTATATAAATATTACTATTGTTGAACTACTGATACCGTACTGTTAGGAGCATCCATCTTGGATGACTCGCCACCTCATATTAATATTACTTTGTTAGGCGAGAGATGCAACAATACCACCAGCATAAAAGCAGGGAATTGACACGAGCGAGACCCATGAGATAAAGAATGATCTGCGATCTGATCCGCGCGCTGTCTACATAAACCGGGCTATAGTCTAGTCGCCGTAGAAGGCCGACTCCGAGAAGACCATGTCCCTGTTGATCCGCTCCCCATGTACATCCCCAGAACAAGATGCAGCTCTGTGATATTCTAATGCCTTATTCATCAACCGGGGGTTCTCCTCGGAGCTTGAGCGATTCTTGCGTCAACGTTGCGGTGAAGAGAGACACACAGAGGCATGCAATAATTACGGTAATGTACTGTACGTATGCAAGGCAGATGCAGATGCAGATGCGGTGATGCAGCCAAGGTCTGCAACTTGGTCGCCTCCTCCCCCCCCAGCCCTGGCAAAGATGCTGTTTTTGTCAGAGCGGAAAGGGTCCGTTCTTCAAGGCCATCCCATAACACTCGCTGCTATGGCCTTGGGGTGTTATGATTAGACGAAATGAAGAGGTTGGGATGCTCGGCGGGAAGGATCAGTTCGAGAAGGCAAGCAAGGGGAGTTCGTGAGTGTCAGAGTGAGTGACAGTTCTAGAAAGATGCATAAAGTAATCTACGATGATGATATAGACAAGCATTTTCACTGATTGTCGTATCCCATCTCTATGCACTCGCGGAAGCATGTCTCAGTTGCTTGGAGTGTAATTCCGCACATCACTGTAGACATAAAGGGTAATTATCTTTATATGGAACAATATCAAGATCAAACAAGCCAGAACAACATTGGCATGTATGTAATTTTGTAAAGGAATAATACACAGTAAAAAGTGCGTGTTTCAACCCCTGCACTTTACTACTATAACATGGGCTGTACTATTAAAGCATAGGAGAGAGACTGGGGCACCATGATACAACCATATCAGACTAGAGATATCTCCAATGAGCACCTAATAACCGTTTACTTTTTATGGGCATGAATGCGTGTGTGATAAAACTTGCAGAAACCAAGGTATGTAAGATGCAATCCCGTCTCTGTCTGCCGTACGTGTCGTCGTGTCTCAACCACATGATGGATCTCATGTCATGTCATGTCATGTCATTACCCGCGGCGATTTCTAGTTTTGAACGAGTTTTGAGTCGGTCCGCAAAGGAGTTTTTCATCGAGTGCAACCTCCGTTTAGCTGAGCTGCAGTGCAGATGCAAGCCAAGCCTTTTGGTAGGAAGCGGCCCGCAGTTGGCTGGTTAAAGAGGGCGCTTATAGTTGCATCTAGATACTCCATATATACATAGTACGTACATAGGATAGGTCAGTAGTCAGTTGTTTCTGCAGACTCTTCTCGTAAGGCTAAAAAGATCTCTTGGACACGTGCTCAACTTCAACTACTGTACCTTGTTGAATCTGTTTCGTAACATCGAGATACAAGCTTGATTCTCTGACGGATTACTGACCTGGGTAACTCATGCAAGCAAATCTACATCTGTAAAGCCGAGGCGGGCGAGTTGCCGGTTGGTTACAGCTCTTTGACCCTTTGGATGATTGACCGTGTTCAACCGGTGAGTTTGAGTCCCAAGGTCAACTGTCAACCCAATACCAAAGGATTTCTCACCTTTTACACCCCTTCAGGCACAGTTGTCAACCTTTATTAATTCAATTCATCAATTCAAACACACACGCCACGGCCCATCGGCGGCACAAACGGCTCCGATCCGGGGAGAGTGAGACTTTGCCAGTAATAGCACTAGCTCCTCGTCTTTAGACCCTTGACCTAAATGCCTCGGCAAATGTTCCTTTCGCGGCATCATGGCCCGGGTCATCGCTAGTAAGAGACTCAATTGGTCTCGAGGTATGAATATAAATGGAATTTGGGGATGTGTGTTGCAGTTTTATGGATCAATCTAGTACTGTCAAGATATTGACAAGCTCACCTCCATTGTGAAGGTGTGTGTGAACTCCACACAAGTAGCAGATGAGAGACACGAATCGCCCTAGAGTTATGGGGCTGCAACGTTTATTGTCGTCGCGTATGCATACTGTCAGAAGCAATCCAGGCTATCATGAACCAACATACCTAGGCATTTGTACTCCGTAGATCCCGCAGGAATGTCAATCCAACGGTGTCACGAGAGTTTCAACCTTGAGTCATGCCTTTATCACTGTGAAATGTCGATGATCTGATGCGACGGCTCTGCCGACAGACTCCATGGGTGCGATATATTCTACAGCATAGATACAGAGTGCGCTTCACAGCCTCAACCTATTGAGTGAAGAAGTCAAGCGAGAATGCTACCATAGCATACACTCGACAGCCCGGACCACGTCTAATTCTCTTCTCCATAAAGTTTAGCTTCCAAATGTCTAACTCGAGTCAGTTATCCCTACAGATGTGCCCATCGCCATCTCCAATGCACTGCAACTCAAACCTCGCCCATGACCGAAATGGAATTGTACTATGTAGGGGTACGTAGTCAACAATACCAATTGAGAGTATACCACAGAACACGTGTGCAGACTACAAGAATAAATCGCCTGGCGCGGACTCCGTCCATTCCATGTTGTTTGGCATTGCTACGGTTATTAATACGGCACTCGATACGGCATTGAATACGTTGCATATTGTGTAAGCTACCATCCCTGGTAATTTCGTACAAACTGCCGATGAGCCTCATTCAACAGCCCGCAACGTTCTTCCTTGAGTATCAGATGCTGGTATGTGGCTGAGGATATGCACGAGTGACCTTCTCCCTTGTCACCTTCAAACAAATTGACCATCAGACACCCAAGCAAGGGTTGAAGTTTGTTCAGTATCTTTGACGTTGGATACTACGAGTTGCTATCCAAGTGTAGATAAGCAGTCGTTGGTATCGGCGATCCAATACCCATGCTGGGATAAGTATTTCCGATATATAAGAGCCACTTAGAACTACCCGAAACCAGTACGCTATGAGACTAGCAATACTTGGCGAATTAAACCTGACATCTATAGAAGCTATCGTCATTTTCAAGTCCGAGTGACACAAGAAAGCCGCCGGCAATAACATTAAAAGATTTGCCTGCCGGCGGGACCCGCCTCAAAGTCTATTGTTGCAAGTCAAAGCAACTAATAGACAGAGCTCCAGCCCTGGAGCCAACGGTGATTGAATTCGTTGGTTGAACCTCTCGAGACTAAGGTATCTCGGTGGAGATATAAAGCAACTCAAGCGTTCGTCACCCGATCCATGTGAGTCTAGACACGGTCTCATAAACGTTGACACTTGACGAGGGAGGCATGAAATGAGGCCATGATCTACAGAACTAAGAGCTAAAACTCCACTGTAGACCATGTGGAGAGCAGGGTCAACTATGTGTTTTATTGTTCTGTTGGACTTGTTTTGTTATTATTAGTTGGTCTTTCGGAATTGTAGGATGTAAAGAGGCGTCGTTCGCATCTCAAATTGGGCAAAAGCACCGATGGATATGCATATCTGAGGGACCGTTAATGAGACAAGTATGAGACAATCCTAAATGCTGCGATATTACTCTGTACAGAGTACAGTCTCAAACTGGACTAGGCAACTGTCAAATAGGATAGGGATGCAACGCAAGGGCTTCGCGGTTCAGCTGAGGCCTAGCAACTCGCTAGGACAATTCGGACGTAGAATCCTTACATGCAAGCAATTCAACAGACTTGTATGTACTTCAGCAGTTGGCTACTACTGTCTGTACCTAGTGTTGTGGCTCTTCGGTAGGTAGGCGGTAATAATCGCCTCTTTGAGAGCACAATTCGTCGGTCAATTCAATTCAACACCGGCCAAGTACGTAGACCAATACCATTGTCAGCACGACACGCGTAAATGTCGAAATTGTGCCTGATCGTATCTTGGCGTTCTCACCGTGTCATGTTTCATGGAACCAACAGAACTGACAGCTTACGGGACTAGGCTGTTCGGACCTTGGTCCCAGAAGAAGGGCGGGCTATCCGGGAAAAGGAGGGTAGGCACTTGTTGTTAGTTGTTATTTGAGGGCGCGAGAGAGTTCGACGGGTATCACAGTGATTTGATCTGTCAACATGTTGCAGCCATTAACACATGTAAAGTTCTTGCTTTAACAAGCTGGCAAGGTCTCAGTCTCATAGAGTTAATTACTGGATCTACAATGCATGTCTCTGGTGACTTGTTGTAGGGCTCAATTGACCAGCTAACTAACCTGTCTTGGTCTTCCGTGCCAGCCGTGAATATCCTCTAAATAATAACCTTTTGTTCATTGCACTGACGATGATGATGATAATAATAATGATGATGATGATGATGATCCATTCTTTCAGCAGAGTGTAACCTCGGAACCAACTGCAAATCACATTCACACCGTTTTTACCCTGTCTTTTTCCTTCTCTAAACCAAGTTCTATAGAGTCTAGACCTTTGGACTCCAAGTAATCCCTGTCTGTCAGCACCCAACAACATGACGATTGTGGGCGAGAGAAGCCGGCTCGCCTGAGAAACTGGGGTTCAAACGAGAGCCGACTGATGAGACATTTTGATGTGTCCCCTCCCTCCCCATGCCATGTTCCTTGTCCCATGTAAAACCGCGTAGCAGCTAATAAACCACGGCACTTGTTTTGGCAGGCAAGCAGCAAGGGAATGAAAACACGAGGGTTCACTATAGTCTGAAAGAGTAACAGGATCACATCCAATTGGAGTATCGTATTATACTGATCAGCGTAGTTCAAGGTCAGGTGATGAAGCGTTGACGCCCGTAATCTGCGAATCCTTGTGCTGTATTTACTATATACGGATATATATCTGTTGGATTTGAGACAGGACATGACGACTGTGTGTTGTAGTTCGTTCGCTTCTCAAGTGCCGAACAAGACAAGACATTCATGACACACCGTCTCGAATTGAGGACATATTCAGACGGTAGGTGTATTATAGAAAGTACGTACTGCGTTATATGTACCTAGAGTAATTGTCACCGGGCGCAAAAGTGAGCTTTGGTTAGTTGACAGCCGTTGGATTGACTTGAACTGACCCATTATGGAAGCGAAGCGAACCGAAGCGAGAAAGCGGAGCGGAGAAAAGAAAAGTAGACGGAATTAATTGTCACAAGGCGTTTCAAACAACTGTACGCACATGGTCTCGCTCTATACATAGGAATTATATGCTGTATTCGTACATGTAAGTATTACTCCGATGGGGAAAAAGAAAAAGAAAAAGAGAACAAATAAAAGCATATCCTTCGGACCTCAACCGAGATAGGGTTGAAGTGCCGTGACAACTGTAGGCCATCGGCCGGACAGAAGACTATTCTAGGGAACAATCAACTGTCGATCATATTCAACCGAATATGCATGGGTCAAAGTAGAACTTGTTACGGATACAGACGGCGGACGCAACTGTTGATGCGCGCGACTGCAGTAGCGTACCGGTATGCAAGATGATCCCTTGGCTGTTGCGTTGTCCTCTAACCGTTGGACACGCGGCGACTGCTACTACACAACCTCTGTTTGGACGTTGGAGAAGCTGGTACCTCTGTCAGGTAGTCTACTTACTTTTGAGACGAGACGCATACAGCGACAACGTATCCGTGTCGGCGATCATCCAAGCACTTTGACAATGAGTGTGACTAAGAACGGAGCGACGGGGGAACTCTTTGAACGATGACAATGCATATCTATTTTTCTCAAGAGGCGAGATGCCCAAACAGGCCAAAGATGCGGGTTTCGACCTGGGTGTTGAATGCAACACTGCAAGGAACGTAGCAATTGCTTACCTTGATTTCCCTTTTCTGCTTCCTAGTGATGGTATAACGAAGAAGAAGAAGCTCACGAGTAACAAGGCTGCTGCCCCCCAAATGCTGTGTCACTACCTAATGTAGGAATTGCAGCGAACCGGTATTAGCCATGAGATTCAATTTATGCTTTTGGGCGTACAAACGACGGGAAGCCTGCAGTGCAAGGTTACAGGTTTGTCTGTTGATAGTTGTCTTCCTAGGAACCTTCCTACCTAGGTAGGTCGTTTCAACGCTCAAGATGGTTGCATGGGAAGGGAATGATTTTGACAAGGGCGATTTATCAAGATAACCAGATAGAGACCTTTTCCCCGTAGGTTCTTAAATTACAGCATGGGATTGTTATCAAGCAGTCTAGGTATACCTACTATATTCGAAACTTGCGGGGGACGATCAAAATTGCTTCTTTGCGTCTTCTAGAGCAATAGAAGATAGAGCCCCTGTCGCCACGAGCCAGTAGAGCCTCACTGATGAATAATTATGGCTACTAATACACAGAGGTGAGGGAAGCGATACGAGAGAGGAAAGGTACTGACAAGGTATTTTCGCTTTCGCATTTAAAACGTACGAGGCTGTTTCTTACTCAAGTTGACTGGTATGTGAATAACTCTACCCTGTCTAGTCTGTTTCTCAAACCCAACTTTTGTCGATCATTAGAATACCTCTCTCTCTCTCTCTCTCTCTCTCTCGCCTTGTGAAGCACGTCGTTCCTTCTGACGTCCTACAAGCGCAAGAATCTCCCGATTTAGACTTCGAGGGCCATGTTGAACAAGAAGAGGGAGGGAGGGAGGGAAGGAAGGAAAGGAAGGAAAGGGAAAAAAGAATTCTACTTCCGTCTTGTGCTTTGATTCCCTTTATCCCGTTCCGCTCACAACCCAGCGGTTTGGCACGAGGGAATGTCTTGCGGATATCGTGACAGGCAATGAATGCCATGAGTTAGTTGACGGGCCGAAGTTGGACAAGGCGATATGCGATCGACTGAGGGACTTGTCCTACATGCCTAGGTAGGCATGTAGGAGAGACGTCAGATGATGGGATGTACCTTGTATCTCCATGTTACCTTGACGGAGGAGAGAAGCTGATGTTGGTTTATGGTCATATATCCATGATGAATGAGAGATGGATCCTGGCCTTTCTGCATGTGAGAAAACAGGATGGGCCGTATATTCAGTTGAGACTCAATCCAACAGATCCACCTGATCCCCGCTGTAGTGTTGTAGGCATGCCCTTGTTTACGAGTACGGACAGTAACAAGATAGAGTCAAGTCAAGTCAAGATTTGGTTGATATCGGTTGATATGCACTGAGAGAAGAAAATTACTGCTCGGAACAGGTTAATCATGATTGGATTGTTGGCTGATGTAGATCGGTGGTTGATTTTGTTGCCGCATTTGAACTCTCTACACACACACACACACACACACACACACACGTTGTGAGTATCCATGTCAAACCGTTTTATGTCATTGGCACCTTCAACGCCAAAACGATCCAAGTTGGAGGCAGACTTTCCCTAATTGATCAACCTTAAGCTTCTCTTCAGGCTACGTTTTTACAGTATCCCGCGCATCCCACACCTGTTGTCGTCTGCCACACCCACTCCCCAGTCGTTGTGGCATCCAATTATGTATCTGATTGCATTGATTGTATCGTATATCGCCGGGCCAGGGTCCTTGTGTACTAGACTAGACTAATGTACGGATACTTTGGTGATGTGATATGATAGAATGTTTTGTTTTAGTCTTTGGCCATGACCTCTTTTTAGAGTTTAGACTCTAGTCTTGGTAGGTCAAAGCATTTCAACTACTATCTACAACGCATCACTTAGTTCAGTCAAAGCACAACACAGCTCAGCTTCAACGGCTAGATAGGCAATGATACCTTGTGATTACTTGCATGCTCCTTATCCAAGGCAATTCAAACACCTAAACTGTCTGTAGTGCCTCTACTGTGCCGCCGCGGGTGTAATTCCTACCGCCCAGCCGCCTCTCATGACCCCTGTGATGCATGTTTCTCAATCCCATCATTTTGTTAGCAGCCTCTCGTTGGTTTGATTTATGGGATTTGTTCTAGTAAGCAATCCCTATGAATTACGAATACATACAATGCCCAGGTACACTGAGCACCTACAGCACATGCCCGCAGTTGTATGCAATATGCAGTGTGCCGACCAGTTCCTCTGGCGTGCTACGTACTGCACTGTACTCACTGTAACTTACACGCCTGTAGGTAATGGATGATTTCCAACTTACACGCCCCCTGGTGATCCAACACGTTGACCTTGACCTTGAAATATCCATGCCTTATGCATTGCATCTTGTCACTGTAATAAAATCTCTCGCCATCCTCCTCTCCATCCCGCCTTTTCACTCGCGTACTGACTGATCAAGGGTATTGACTGACTGACTGACTGCCTGATTCTCTTTTTCGTTTATTGGGTTACCTTCTGTACGAGAGACAGTGGAGGCTCATTAGGTTATCCATCTTATCTACCACCACCACCACCTATCTTCTGGTCCTCCTCCTCTTCTTCTCTCTTTCCTTCTTAGTTATTCTCTACTACTTCGCTCTCTTTCTCCATCCCACTTCTCCGCAGTTCTCTCTCCCCTCTCTCTCTTCTCCCCCAAACTGCAGCCAGTCTCTTAATTGACACTCGGCGCATTAAACTCGCCCTACTCCATTCATCCTTCGCCTTTGCCGCTTCGGGGTCTAGTCAAGTCGTTCAACTCCCGCGCCCTAAGAGCCCTAAGAGAGGAATCTTTGCCTAGGTACTCTTCTTTGCCCAACCAGTACAAGGTCCACTCCGTCTTTAGCAGGCTGTGGCTTGCGCTCGCCCCATCGCCTACTGTACTTCCCGAGCTCCGAGTCGAGAAATCAACGAGAAGCAGACTACTCTTTGCTCTCCTCAACCAATCCCTGCTCTCCAAGACCAGCTTTAGAAGAATCGCGGGAATATTCATTCACCTATTAGTACCTACGTGCTACGATCGGACAAGACCCTAGACAAGGCTTTCGGACCGGGTTGGAGTCGAATCCTCGTAAGAGCACCTACATACATAAACGACTTTGCAACGCACGCTTCAATTCCGTCTTCCGCGCAACCTCTCTAGCCTCTAGCTTACCTAGCTTCCACTCCTCCCCGCCGCACTACCCGGTCGCTCCATTATTCCCAGGAGGACCCCAGTCTCCGTCCATCCTCTGAGTCCATCCCCCTGTCGACAACACGGACTTGCAACTGCAACTTTTTTCCTTCTGGGTGCTCTGAAGTGGACTTATCAGAGCCTGAGCAAGCCTCTCAAAAACATTCATCTCTCCTCTACCGCATCTTCGTCTTCCGGTTTCTATCGCTGTTGGTTCTGGTCTTTTCATCTTCTACCAACTCGGCCAACCTTCATCACACGCCCGCCAGGTGCCATTCTTAGTGGACCCATCTAACCCATCAAGAAACCAGACCAACTCGAATCATCCACCAATTCGTCTGAACCAACCGACGTTGGCTCCTCATCTTATTAAACCACCTACATACGGCATCCGTCCTTTCCTTCACATCTTCAACCCTTGGTTTATCTCGCTCCAGGTCCATAGTTGTCCATCTGCATCAACGCACGTATATTATACCTGCGCAAAGAGAGTTTCACATCATAACGACGCCTACGACGATTACGAACATCACGACAATAGAACAGGACTACTGCCAGTCTTGACCACTACTGCATTATCATAACCTTTGTCTTTGTTGAAAGCTTACGGTGCTTGATTTACTAAATCAGTAATTGTCTGCCATCCACGAATTGGGTCCAGACCCAGCCAGAACACGAAACGTTGCCGATCATCCTGCGATTATTTGCCACAAGACCCGACACCTTCTCATTCCCCAAACTGACCCCATTCTACCGTCATACCTTTCTGCAAACACACAGCTTCTCAGCTCCAATCCCAATTCCAATTCCAACTCCATCCATCATCGAATTTCTGTCCGACAGTTGGGGAGTCGGGTGAACACCACCTGGCCCCTTACACCTCAGCCAACACGGCTCCACCGACCGAATTAGAATCTTGCGACATGGCTATGGATGCTCTCAAAAATATTGTGAATAACGTCCCGGACTGGCTCCAGCGCCTCGACGATCTTAGCGGCCAGATCGACCGACGACAGGCCGAGCTGGCCGCTGTTGCTGCAGCGGAAGGAAAGAGCCCAAAGGCAAAGTCCCTTCGCAACAAGGGCTCAACTGAATCACTGAAACCCAAAGATGACCCTCCGGTAGTCCACGCTGATGCTTCCGCCGACGAGGACCTACCCCAAGATGCCACAGCGCAAACGCCAACCAAGACCTCCGATCCACCAAAGGTCCATACACCGAGCCCAGCCTCCATTCGTCAGCAACAAGAAATCATCAAGACAGCACAAGCCAGGGCACGAGCTCAGGTTAGGAAGAAGCCCAAGTCCCCCTCCATGATGTCGAACGAAGACACTCCCGCCGCTTACCGAACAAGAAGCATGATCATTGTCTATTATGATAGCTACGTTCAGGGCTTCTTTGACGAACTTGTGCGATTCGTCTCATCTAGTCGCAACCTAATGCGCAAGGCCAAGATGGCTGCTCGGGTTGCCCAGATCAAGAAGTTGGCCGAGCAAGACGTGTCAGAAGATGGCAGCAACGATGACGCACTCCCATCACTACGATATATGAGCAGCAGACGATTCGGTCCCATGTCAATAGCGCGGCCCGGTGCTGGCGACCAACCACCCGACGCATACGACAACCTCGATAAAGGCCTTGAGTTTGTACAGAGCTTGTGTGAGCACGGCGCTCATCAGTTCCTACGCGATGGAGACTGCAACGATGAAATTAGCAAGGTGCAAAAGCGGCTCGCCGAGGTGCTTGAGATGGCTAAGACAGAAATGGAGCGCGTCCAGCGCGAAGAGCCCGAACTGGCCAAGGAGACAGGCGAAATGGGCAAGATCCGAACACGACGGCCCATTAGCATGCGTCGCGAAATGTCGGCTGGCCTAAAAGAGGGCAGCCCAACACCTACTAAGGAGGAGAACAAACTGGAATCTGCAAAGTTGGAGGCTGCCGACCCCACCCCGGCACCGGATCCTATGGCGCCCATGGCGGTGGATCCAAACATCATGGAAGCCGACGAGGGTATTGATGTTGAGATGGAGATTCCTAAGCTTCAATATCGATCAACCCGGGCGATGCGCAGCCGCGGTCCATAGAGTGGACGCGAGTTGTGCGCCTGGGCTATTATTCATTGAGCGTCACAACACAACTCATGCTGTCTACCTTGCTTTCAGCACCATTCATGTTGTTTTTACAGCAATTGTCACACATCCATATCTTGGCGTAACGGAACTGGGAAGGAAAGAAGAAAGCGTTGAGAGAAAACTTAGCTGGGATTTTATTTTGGGTTTATGTTCCACTGCTTGGAAGCAGAGAAAACCATCCTTGCATCTTTCGTTATATATCTTGTCATGAAGCATTGGCATCGCACTTCAAAAGAAGTATGATTTGTCTCCCTTGTTTAGCTGGTTGTCAGTCACATATGTCTTGCTCACTTGGGAGCTTTGTTCTTTTTCCACACACAAAAAGATGGACCATTCATAGCGTCGGGGTTGTTGCATGCTCTCTATCGAAATACTATGGGGTTTTAAGAGGAATTTCGTCGATTCATCTAGTACCTGTTTTCGTGTTTACATATCTTGTCTCATATAGCTTCTTTTTATTTTAGGTTATGGTCATGAACACCAGGAACGTTTAAAAAGCAGAGATCGCCTGGACTGTGATCTAGTACAATTTGTTTTAATATCACTATACATTCTTAGTTGTATACTTACTCAATACTATACTACGTAACTAGATATGTGTGTTTAAATTGAGAAAAGGCTCTCCACGATGTATCCTCACGTTGTCTTTGAACTTTAGGTTGAAGATATTTAATGGGGTAAGTTCTCAATAGTGTGTGGGCCAGCAGCTAGCCGACCGCGTGCTCATATACACGCCTGCCACCGTATGACGTCCCCTGTGGCTCCCACCTCACCCATCACTTCTACTTCAACCTCTCCATCAACAACGGCATCGTATTGCTTCTTCGTCACCTGCAATATATCGAGTTGAGACACTGCAACTTACGAGACACTATTCCGACAGCTTACTTTACCGACTTGTTACATCCAAAATGACGACGGCTTCATGCGTAGCTGACCGATAGCTTCCACCATTTTGTTAGGCCCCCCGCCAAACCATGGGTCAAGGGTTCTCGCTCGCGACGCCGTCCGTCGGTTCTGCGGGTATTGACATCTCTGAACTGAGCGATGTGCAGTATGAGAAGAGTATCGGAAATGCGAGGTTCATGAAGACCATCCGTGGTCGTCACGAGAATGGTCTAGTACTCGTCAAACTCCTTGTAAAGCCGTACCCGGAGGTCAAGCTAGAAAAGTACAAGAAACAGATCATCGGTAAGTCCAAGAAACTCCGACGGGCTGGGAAACTACTGACCGTACCCAGAGCAGCACAGAGCGATAGCAGACGTTCCCAACGCCCTCGGATTTCAGCGCATCATCGAGACCGAATCCAACGGTTACCTTGTCCGCCAGTTCCTTTACAGCTCGCTCTACGACCGCCTCAGCACTCGACCGTTCCTGGAAGATATCGAAAAGAAATGGCTGGCCTTCCAGCTTCTCTGCGCTCTGCGCGACTGCCATGCGCGAGATGTCTATCACGGTGATATCAAAGCGCAGAATGTCCTCGTGACGTCCTGGAACTGGTTGTATCTGTCGGATTTCTCATCCGCTTACAAGCCTGTTATGCTGCCCGACGATAACCCAGCTGATTTCTCCTATTTCTTCGATACGTCTGGTCGCCGCACATGTTATATCGCCCCCGAACGATTTTACGCCTCTGGGGAGGCACCGCCGCAGAAGGCAAAGATGACATGGGCAATGGATATCTTCAGCGCTGGTTGCGTAATCGCGCAAATGTTTCTAGAGTCCGAGATGTTTAGTCTTGCTCAGCTGTACAAGTACCGTCGTGGCGAGTACGACCCTGTCATCACGCATCTGAGTGTTATTGCAGATAAGGATATCGCCGACATGATAGCACACATGATTCAGCTTGACCCCGAGAAACGATACTCGGCAGAGCAATACCTGGATTTCTGGAAAGGCAAAGTGTTTCCGCATTACTTCTACAATTTTCTGCACCAATACATGGGGCTTATAACCGATCCATCGTCAGGCAACAACCCCATGTCAGGTGCTTCGAAGAATCTTGGAGAAGCTGATGAGCGAATCGACCGCGTATTCTACGACTTCGATAAAATATCATATTTTCTCGGCTACCAGCTTGAGAAGCGAACCTCGCAGGAATTCAAACCATCTTCCAGGCTGAGCCTCTCACATTTCCCTGTGCGGCTCAATATACCGAACCACAACCATACGGTGTCAGCTGCTCTAGAACCGCCTGAGGATGACGGGACATTAATATTCTTGACACTGATTGTGTCTCAACTAAGAAATACCGCACGCGCGTCTTCCAGAATCCGCGCATGCGACGTGCTTCTTGCCTTCTCGGAAAGGCTTACTGACGAAGCCAAGTTGGATAGAGTACTGCCGTATCTGATGACGCTTCTCGTACCATACGAGACAGACCTGGTGCTAATTGCTGCTATCCGAACCATTACTCAACTTCTGGAGCTTGTGAAGATGGTGACCCCCATCAACTCCCATGTTCTGGTAGAGTATGTATTGCCTCGTATGGAAATAGCACTGAGCTCTCGTGTGAGGACACCCAGTCCGCTAGTCAGAGCAGCATATGCTTCTTGTCTGGGAAGCCTCGCGACGACTGCTCAGCGTTTCCTCAATATGGCGTCGAGTCTTCGTCCTGACGGCTCAATACCTATCTCAGACCCCGAGGTCGAACCGGGTGCAGATGCCAAGGCGAATTTCGAAAGTGTTTTTGACAATGCTGGTCGACAACTCTTTGAGGTTCTTGAAAGCCACACCAAGCAGTTGGTTGAAGACTCTGATAATTCGGTTCGAAGAGCATTTCTGGCCTCGGTGCCCGAATTGTGCTACTTCTTTGACGATCATTCGAACGATGTCCTCCTTACTCACCTTAATACGTATCTCAATGATCGTGATTGGACACTAAAATGTGCCTTTTTCGATACAATCGTGGGCATCGCAATCTTCGTTGGAAGTACAAGCTTGGAGGAGTTCATGCTACCTTTGATGATCCAGGCTTTGGCTGATACTGAAGAGAATGTAGTACAGGCAGCACTTCACTCGCTCGCCCAGCTAGCCAGACTAGGTTTGCTGTCGAAACCCAAGATCTGGGAACTGGTTGACCTCATCAGCCGATTCACCATGCACCCAAACCTTTGGATACGGGAATCAGCAGCAGAATTCTTGTCAGAGTCAGCGCGATTTTTGGAACCTGCTGATATAAGGTGCAATTTGATGCCTCTTGTAAAGCCGTTCCTGAAAATAGAGGTTCTGTCTGACTTCCAAGAACTTACTATCCTTGATGCGCTCAAGAGACCTTTAACGAGAAACGTCTTCGACCAAGCAATCACATGGGCTTTGAAAACAGAGCGCGGTGTTTATTGGAAGCCACTGCTGTTCGGTTACAAGGGGTCAGCATCAAGTCGATCTTCCCGAGAATTGGCGCAAGGCTCGATGGGACGAGTAGCTCGCAATGACGAAGACGAGCAATGGTTGGCGAAGCTCAGAAACCTTGGACTAAAACATGAGGATGAGTTGAAGCTCGACGCTCTGCGGGAATTCATCTGGCGCCTTAGTAAGATGAAGGCACGAGATGCTTCAACCGCAGACGGTAGCACATCTAACGGGGTGGTATCTCTAAAGACTTTGGGGGTCAATCCCCAAACTGTGTTCTTTAACGATGCGCCCCTTCGTGACCCCAAGGCAGTTGTGGATCTCGAGCGACCTGAAGAGCCATATACCATTGCGGATGCTCTTTTAGACGCCTCAATGACCATTGATGACTCGACAGGTGGAAAGAGGAAGGCTAACACTAACCGCCGGGTACAAAGTGTTGGGCCGCGCTCATCAGGTCGTTTCCTTTCACCGACTACTGCCGCCCGAACACACTCTAGAACGGCATCAGCATCGCATGCAGGATATACAGGTGACGATGGATCCACCCAGGAATCATCGTCATCTAGAAGTGCGATCCGACATCAGGCAAGCGCGCTGAGCTTACTTGACCGCAAAGACAAAAACAAATCAATTGCACAAACTGGTACTACTGACACCAATGCATTTGGTGAAGTTGAAGGACCCTTTGCCCAAGCCTCAGCGGAACAATTGACATCTCCTGATGGCAAAGAAGGAGACACTGTACGGCCCCGAGTCTCAAAGCATAGCTACGAAGGAAACGACCCAAATATTCAAAGAATGTTGGACAACATGTATGTGGATAATTTCCCTCGTGATGTTATCGAGTTTGGACCTATTGTCACGCCTATCAAGAAAAGCAAGGCAAGCCGCGTCAGCATTCAACCTCGAGAGGAGCCTTGGAAACCCGAAGGTCAGCTTGTCGCAACTTTCGCCGAACACAAGAGCGCTGTCAACAGGGTGCTGCCATCGCCTGACCATGTCTTCTTTATAACAGGTGGCGACGACGGCACCGTGAGAGTTTGGGATACAGCCCGACTCGAGCGCAATATTACACACCGCTCTCGCCAAGTCCATAAGCATGGTGATAACACACAAGTCGTTGCTCTCTGTTTCGTTGAAAACTCGCATTGTTTTGTGAGCTGCGCGTCTGATGGCAGCGTGCACGTGGTCAAGGTTGACACAGCCTCTGCTAGTGGTGTGGTCAGGTATGGTAAGCTGCGTGTTCTGCGTGAGTACCAACTACCGGATGGCGAGTTCGCGGTATGGTGCGAGCACTTCAGACAAGAATCAAACTCGGTCCTCATCGTTGCTACGAATCGTTCGAGGATCCTCGGTCTCGATTTGAGAACCATGGACCTCCTTTACACTCTCGAGAACCCAGTACACCATGGGACACCTACTTGTTTCTGTGTGGACCGAAAGCGGAACTGGCTTTGTGTGGGTACTTCTCATGGAGTAGTCGACCTTTGGGACTTGCGTTTCAAGATGAGACTCAAGGGTTGGGGTCTCCCAGGCAAAGGATCGATCTACAGGATTTGCATACATCCTACTAAGGGTCGTGGTAAGTGGGTCTGTATTTCTGGAGGAACCGGCCAAGGTGAAGTCACGGTCTGGGATCTGGAGAAGACGGTCTGCCGAGAGATCTACAGGGCCGGAGGTAGCAAGGACGGTCTAAAGGGGTATGAGGCATGGGATGTCGATGAAGACAAAAGAGAAGGAATGCTTGGACGATATGCTACTGATATCGAACCGAGCGAAACAGCGAACGCCGATCGAGGAGTTCGTGCTATGGTTGTTGGCACCGCAACTGTGGATGATTCGAGAGATGTTAGACACGCTTTCATCGTGACTGGGGGCTCGGACAAGAGATTACGGTTTTGGGACCTTTCACGGATGGAGAGCTCTTTCATCTACAGCGGTCTCACACCAGACCAAGCTAAGCCAACCTACACCACATCACACCCCACAACGGCGCTGGCACTGAACATGGAGCGATTTCCTCGACAAGCACCGACAGCTCCTAATGCGGGCTCTGGATCTAAGGCTAAATCCGCGAGTGCGCGACCGCCAAGATCGACAGTGATTTCCCTCCAACAGCAGCAACTGTTGCAGTCACACATGGATTCTATTTTGGATGTGGCGTTGTTGGAGTTTCCCTACACCATGAGTGTATCGGTGGATCGAATGGGTGTTGTGTTTGTGTTTCAGTAGAGCCGGGATGCAATTAGAAACGTCCCGCTAGAGTTTATCGAGAAACCAAGAGCAATCACTCTCTAGTTGGCAGGTATACATACACCGGAGTTCTAGATAGAGTAATGAATTGACACCTGATTATGTATGAACGTATTGGAAACAAGGAGATTGCCAGGCTGTGTACACGTCAATGTGTCTAGACTCTCTTGGACTCGATGCATCATTTATGTGGTTTAATTGTAACACAAGCACACACACACATATTCATTGTTCATCATACCTTCGTACCTAATTATGCAGATAGAAACAACCTGCATCTATAAACGCTGTATCAAAAGACTTTGAATTGTCAACGTTGGACATTCATGTACATTCTTCAATCATGTAAGTCGTCCAGACGTCTGTTGTGGCTGAATTCCGGACGCCACATTTGAGCTACCGCCACACACGACACCAAAATTTCCCCATCCGCCTTGTCGAGATCATCAGCCTTGCCATACATGTATCGACACCACCGACGTTCCACACGCATCAGCTTTCCCGAACCTGCGATTTCGAGCCCATAAAGAAGTGACCATAATAAAGACTCATATCTTCACTCCGAGGTAACAGCCCCAGATCCAAGATGCGGCTCACCGCCGACCTCATCCGGGATTCCCTATCCTACCTCAATCCTCTGAAGGAGCGAGAGCTTGATCTCCGAGGTGCGTTTTGAAAAGAGCAGATGCTACACTTTTTGATCTTTAGAGAGCGCAGAGTTGATACAATCGTCTTTGCGGCGTAACAGGACACCGAATTCCAGCGATTGAGAACTTGGGTGTTGCTGGCGTAAGTTTTAGCTCCCCCAATCCTCTGCGGCTTGCACAGTTGCTAATAAATGGACGTGTTTAGCCTCACGATGCCATCGACTTCACCGATAACGACATTCAAGTACTGGGAAACTTTCCCCTGTCGCCGCGCATAACCACCCTTCTCCTCGCGCGAAACCGAGTCTCGAGCATCCAGCCCTCTCTGGCCAAGGCCATCCCGAACCTTGCCAACCTCGTGCTATCGTCAAACAACCTCGTCGAGCTCGCGGATCTGGACGCGCTAGCGTCGTTCCCCCGATTGACGCACTTGGTCCTGTCAGATAACCCTGTTTCCAAGAAGGAGGTGAGTCTGAAATGCGACACAGGGTAACGACTCTTACTGATTGCGCGGTGTAGAACTACCGATACTGGGTCCTCTGGAAATGCCCCTCTGTACGATTTCTCGACTTCGTCAAGGTGAAGGAGTCTGAGCGAGAGCAGGCTCGTGAATTGTTTGGAACTGAGGAAGAGCCAACTGCTTTGGCTGCCAAGGTTCGTACTATTTTGTTCGACAGCAAACTGGCTGCCCCCGAAACTAACAATTGTGCAGATCCAAGGTATCAAGACCACCAACTTTAGCACCTCCGCCGACGGCTCGGAAGCGCCCTCCAAGCTTTCACGAATAAAGCTCACCGATGCCGAGAAGAAGCGATTGCAGGAACGCATCAAGAAGGCGACCAGTCTGCAGGAGATCATTGCACTGGAGAAGGAGCTCAACGAGGGACGTCTGCCCTCTGGCATTCACGGAGATGCCATGGAGGAATAATACTTCGCATGTATGGAGTAAGGCAACTAGCCGTGAAGGATATGGATGGGGTTTACAGAGAATATCATGATTATTCGTCTTTGAGGATATATATCCTCCTGCAATGACTACTTTAGTTGATGCCACCACTTGCCCCAACTTGTACTCTGGTGTCTCTGGCGATTTGATCTACACAGCGTTGAGCTAGACTGTATTCCCATTCGCCCCATTCTCATTGTCACTGCTCATTACGACTTGTAACTAGCCTGACATGGTCACATCTCCGTCCCGGTTCACGCCACTCGCCTGTCGTACTTCCAGTTCCATTTGTGAGTTGAGGTTGTTTTGGTCGTCGTTGAGATGCGCAGAAGCGCCCATTGAGCTGCCGTTGACGTGAGGCTTCTTAGCGCCGTTCGCCACGGGAAAGTTGATAGTCTGGTTGTTGGTGTTATCACCTTGAAGACGTGCTTGTGTCGCCTTGGCGGCGGCCTTGATGTGCTTGTAAGGAACCGTCTTTGGCACAGTGTCTTCGAGAAACTCGAGGTTGTCATGGTGTGCGACAGCAGAGGCTAACAGAGTTAGTGAGAGCGTTGATGAAAAGAAGAGAGGAGTAGACATACCAACATCCTTGTATTGGATGTTTCGACGGGGCTTGCGGTCTAGCTTGGCTTGCTTGTGTGATTCTTCTGCCAGATGCTGGACAAACATCTCCTATATAGTGTGAGCACGGGGCTAACAGGGTAAGGGAGACAAAGCATACGGCAGCGAGTGTTATCACGAAAGCTGCATTGTTGGAGCAGAGGGCGATCTCGGGATCTTGTGCAATAATCTTCTTGACTCTTGAGACTGAGTCGGTGTTAGGCCGTGACTGTTTAAGCTTGGTGGATGAACTTACGCGGAAGTTGGTTTTGTCCTGTAGGCTCCTTGCGAGGAGGAATAGCTGTAGTGTTGTAAGGCATGGTGGTTGATGGATGTATTATTTGATGTAAGAGTATGAGTCTGTGAGTGTCAGAATATTTGAGCCTGGTAGCTTTGATATTGGTCCGTGGTAGAGGTCAAAGTTGGAGATACAGGGGTACAATAGAGGGAGGTGAGGGTCAGGAGAATGACGGAGTCAAATGAAAGTTTATTTGATACCAAAGCCTTTAATGAGCTGAATCTTGGCATGATATCGAACAATAGTAGAGCCTGGGCCACTAAACTTACCTCAATTACTTAAATTATGCAGTTCAATAACCAGAGACAATATCAGGGGCTAGGTGACGCTGGAGTCTTTAACAGTTGAATAGAGGCCAATAAGAGGGAGAGAATTAAGAACGACTATTGTTCTGCTTAGACTCGGCACCCGGTAAGAATCGAAGTCGAATGCTGTACTCTGTATATGGAATTATCATCCAAAAAGGTCAAGACATATGCAAAGAAAGTTGGATGAGACGCGACGCTGCAACCACTAAACGCGGTTTTTGTGGCTAAAGCTTAAGCCACATATTGGTATCAGTCAGCCTCCCTGTTGCGACCATTCCATTGTACCTATGACACTTTCGATAGAGCAACCTTTGCAAAAGAGAATTCTCTGAAAAGAAACAACGCTTCCGTTCACTTTGACAGCACCTTTAACCCCTCGATTTCTCAGTTCCGAGTTGTGCGACTTCAGAACCACCCGCCGAGCGACAATGGTCGCCTTGCCCGAGCCATGAACGTGCGACAATCATCTTTCAGCTTGGCCCCTCCTGGACCCGAGAGACGTCCCTCCGTAGTATCACGTCTGTCGTCCGTCTTTTCCAATGCAGATCGAGAGGCGGGGACCGCTACATCTACAGGGGCGGGCCTCATAGAGGAGGAGATTGCCGAGATTAAGAGATATGAAGTGAGTCGGACATGCGCCAGATGTACCGTCTCCACGCTAACCAATGGGCTAGGACTTTACGACAATAGGTATGCGCACATTTCACGACCGATCACGAATGGCGATCCCCAATACTAATAACGTACGTGGCAGACTGGGTCCAAGACGCTGCTCGCGAGCAAGCAAAGCGTAAGGTGCGGAGGAAGCAAGCAGCGGGCCTCTACGACAAAGGACAACCTGGCTGGCGATATCAGCTATGGAAGAGTTATGATGCGGCGCAAGCCTGGATTGTGGTTACCATCATTGGTGTTGCGATTGGGTTGAACGCGGCGCTTCTGAACATCATCACAGAATGGCTCTCTGATGTCAAGATGGGTTACTGTGAGACTGGGTTTTATTTGAACGAGAACTTTTGCTGTTGGGGAGAAGGCAATGGTATACTATTGTCCTTGCAATATATTATTCAACGACACTAACAGGAGACAGGATGCGATCAATGGCACAGGTGGACTGGTTTCGAGCCTTTGAATTATTTCGTATACCTCGTCTTTGCGGTAAGTTGTCTTTTGCCTCATTGCGCCAGCATCTAACGAGATAGACCATATTTGCTTGTGTCGCTGGCACGTTAGTCAAGTCGTTTGCACCATATGCTGCTGGGTCTGGTATTTCCGAGATCAAGTGTATTATTGCCGGATTCGTTATGAAAGGTTTCCTTGGCTGGTGGACTTTGATCATCAAATCTATCTGCCTACCTCTGGCCATCGCATCTGGCCTGTCGGTTGGTAAAGAAGGCCCCAGTGTGCACTACGCTGTGTGTACGGGAAATGTCATCTCTCGACTCTTCGACAAGTATAAGCGCAATGCTTCCAAGACTAGGGAGTTCTTGAGTGCTTCAGCCGCTGCTGGTGTTGCTGTTGCTTTCGGCAGTCCTATTGGCGGCGTCCTCTTCTCTCTTGAAGAGATGTCTAACCAGTTTCCTCTCAAGACCCTTTGGCGCAGTTATTTCTGCGCCTTGGTGGCAACGGCTGTTCTTGCTGCTATGAACCCCTTCCGAACTGGTCAATTAGTCATGTTCCAAGTCGAGTATAAAAACGACTGGCATTTCTTTGAGTTGCTTTTCTATGTCTTGATTGGTATCTTTGGAGGTCTCTATGGAGCCTTTGTGATCAAGTGGAATTTGAGGGTTCAGTCCTTCCGCAAGAGGTATTTAAAGGATTATGCTGTCCTCGAGGCAACTCTATTAGCAGCTGGCACTGCCATTATTGCTTACCCCAACGCTTTTTTGAGGATCGACATGACGGAAAGTATGGAGATGCTCTTCTCCGAGTGCGGTCATGGAGAATCGTACCATGGCCTCTGCGAGCCTGGCAAACGGTGGTGGAACATTACCTCACTATTCCTAGCTACTTTCCTGCGACTATTCCTTGTCATTCTGTCTTATGGATGCAAGGTCCCGGCCGGTATCTTTGTTCCTTCCATGGCGGTTGGCGCATCCTTTGGAAGAATGGTTGGTATTATTGTCCAAGCTATTCACGAGGCCAATCCTACCAGCGTCTTCTTCTCCGCATGCAAGCCAGACGAGCCTTGTATCACGCCCGGCACATATGCCCTACTTGGTGCTGCCGCCGCGCTGAGCGGCATCATGCATATCACCATTTCTGTGGTGGTCATTATGTTTGAGCTTACCGGTGTTCTCAATTACATTCTCCCAACAATGATTGTTGTCGGTGTCACCAAGGCTGTCAGCGAGTTGTTTGGCAAGGGAGGCATTGCTGATAGGATGATATGGTTCAGCGGGATGCCGTTCCTTGACAGTAAAGAGGAACATAATTTTGGCGTACCCGTTTCGGCAGTCATGAGGACTTCGGTTGTGTCAATGCCTGTTCATGGACTGACCCTAGGTGAAGTCCAGCGTCTTCTTGCTGACGACCGATATCAAGGCTTCCCCGTAGTGGAAGATAAGCACACCAAGGTTCTTATCGGCTACATCGGCAGCATAGAATTGCGCTATGCTATTGACAAAATGAGTAGAACATCACCTTTGTCCGAGACGTCAAAGTGTACGTTTGCACCATCATCGTCAAACCTGTCAACTACGTCGCTCCATGGCGACTCATCGCATTCCTCGACTCTCGACTTCAGTAGATATGTCGACTCAACACCAGTCACAGCTCATCCAAGATTACCCCTGGAAACCGTCATGGAACTGTTTCAAAAGATCGGCCCTCGTGTTATCCTCATAGAATACCATGGCAAGCTCACTGGTCTTGTGACAGTCAAAGATTGCCTGAGATATCAGTTCAAGGTTGAAGCAGCCGAGAACCCCAAGGATAACCACCGCATGGAAGAAGGACAAGAACAACTGTGGAACCTCCTCCTTAGGGCCGGCAACTGGTTCTCTTGCAGAGTTTCGAGATACTCTGGGGGTCGGATACGCTTGGGTAGCACCTCTGGTGATGAACGACCCCTGGCCAGAGGGCAGATCCTGGATGGTGACGAAGAAGTGCTGGACGAAGGCGTCGAGCTGGAGAGCCGACGATAGATGTACGATTTTGTGCTTATCAGCTTGTGATATTTAAACTATAGAGATGCGCATGATATGCTGGCGTTTTGGACCTTGAATCTATTTTATGTAGCCAAATACTTCTACTAAATCAAACAAGCTACGTATATTGACCCGCATCATGTCTAGGTCTGCAAACATTGCTGGCCTGCCTGCCTGCCAAGTGACACTATCGTGTCCTCTCGTCTGACACTCTTCCCAAATCAATGATATCTTCATCTTCATCTTCATCCCTCCTCTGCTCTTCCTCATCTTCTGTTGGAATGGGTACATAACTTGGCCGCTCAGCCACGGCAGCAGCACCAGCATCCTTAGTCTCATCCTTTCGTCCTACAATAACATTTCCTGCGACAAGGAGTGCGGCACCCGCCCACCACAGCGGCGGTAGAACCTCTGAGAAGATTAAAGCGCCCAGCACAGCAGTGACCATAAAGTTGGTTGAAGTGTTCAGGATGGATACCTGCGTAGTAGATGTGCCGCGTGCAAGAGCTTTTGTGAAGAGTGTCCACATCTAAGATAGTGAGTAGATGTGCTATAGCGATTGGGGTTTATGAAGATGACTTACCACACCATTAAATGTGAGGTTGAGAACAAAGAATGACTATCAGAGTTAGTAAAAGATTGGTTAGGAGCTGAAAGTAAACTTACGCCTCGAACTAGATATTCGACAATATCCTTATGAGAAGAGAGGCCGATGAGGCTAGCAATACCATTGGATAGGTTCGTAGTAAGTTGTGTCGTTGTCCTGAAGTCATGTTTAGCTACTAAGTCTCCCACTGCCAATATAAAATGTCCTCTCAGTTTGTGATGTATTCGACATCTTCAAGACTTACAATTTGGCAAAAACACCATTGAACGCTGCACAAGCACCGCTAGCAACAGCAAAGAACATCCATTGCGACCGTAGACTCCAGTTACTAGGCATTGGCATTGTAGACGCTGATTCGCTCTTCAGAGACGAAGGAGGAGAGGTTCCAGGTTCAGAAGCTGCTGCTGTTGCTGCTGTTTGGCGTTTACGAACCATGATTACCGGACAGTTCGGAAGCTTTAGCTTGGTGATGAGATCGCAACGGCCCCTGATGATGATGGGTGAGGGACTTGGCAGGCTTGTTAGAGGCTGGGGAGTGGTCTTTTAGTGGGGGATAGGCTCTGGTTGAGAGGCGCTTCAAGGAACACCTTATCACTCAAATCCGGGGAAATGAATAAAGAATCCTGCATGCAGCGTCAGGATTAGAGCTTAATTAATGAAGAGATAAATAAGTCAAATATCATAATGTCATTCTTAGGTATTTCTGTCTTAGCAATGCGTCCAACGAGCCTGTCTTTGCGTGTGCTGAGCTCCGTATCTTATGCCACCACCACCACCACCACCACCAATATTGCGTTCATGTTGTTAAAAGAGAATAGCCATATCCGAGACGCCACCCAATGCTAATAAACCAATCTTTCGGTAGTTGCCCAATCTTTGACTGCTGTATACCCGCATTCTCGTAGCCCGTGATCGGTGATCATTGGACGTGAGATTTGTTAATCTCATCGTTACCTTTTGCGCTTCCGAGTATTGCTTCTTCCACCATTACTCATTGACATGTCCTATTGTCCTTCGCCAGGCTTCTTGGCATTGCAGCTGACAATCTTGACCTTGTTCGCCGTGATAGACTGGCTTCCGCTATCCATCTTGAATGTCACGTTCTTTATTAGAAAAGTCCAGACTTCATCGCAGAATCGGTACGTATCGAGGCTTCCCTGTGCGGGCAATGATGGTAAGTACTGTTTTAGACACGAGCGCCGAGCACCGGAGCTGTGTGCTTACCTTGAATTGAAGACGGGCCTTGACGTTCTTCTGAAGTGCCTCAGTGATAGCTTGATCAAAGTTGCCTAAGATCTTCATAGCGAGCTGGGGGTTGATGCGTTCTTCACTGATGAGATCATCGAGCGTGTCTGTCAGAGCGAGACCGATGCTGGAAGGGACCATGTTAGTTAAGCTATCGCAAAGCAGCGTACGGCGGTGTCGCAATACCTGCTTCGTCGGTAAAGCTCGTAGAAAGACTGCGCTCCGGTAGCCATGATACCGGTTTGATTTTGCGGGTATGAAAATAATTCTGGTTAATCAATTGTTAATTCGGCTTCAGATGGTTAAGTGTTTATCAAAGGCAAGGTTCATGAGATATGACTGCCAGTGGAGGGAGTTGCGCAAGACGGGAATGACTAAGCGCCTCGTACCGCCACAGAGCAGCCTCGCATCATGTGACGTCGGTCCAGTCGCCAGTTGCCTGCTGGACACGCATCGCCTCTAGCTTCAAGGTAGTACCTCTAAACAGGAGCTCTTAGAAAGCTCAATAAGCCACCATCATCCGTCGCCCACCGTCATCAACAAAATCAACCCCCCGGATCGTCGATACAACAATTAGAACACCGTCGCAATGAGTCTATACTATGGAGTGGGCGGAATTGGGTCGTTCCTGACCATCGTTGGAGGCTGTACGCGATACCCATCCCCGAGAGGCGTTGCATAGTTGGAGATTTGATGTACCTTTGCTGACCATGACGCCGCCGTATAGATATGCTCTTCACCGGCAGCGGTGAGTCCTTCGATGTCGGCGCGTTCCTCGAGGCCGTTTCGCCTTATACCTGGGCTACACTGGGCATCGCCTTTTGTATCGGTCTCTCTGTTGTTGGCGCTGCATGGTGCGTATACCCTCATCGATCTGATACACGGCTCTAACGTCAATTCGTCAGGGGCATCTTCATTACCGGCTCATCGATTCTCGGTGGTGGTGTCAAGGCACCCCGCATCCGAACCAAGAACTTGATCTCCATTATCTTCTGTGAGGTCGTCGCCATCTACGGCGTCATCATGGCCATCGTCTTTTCCCAAAAGGTCGAGAACGTTTCAGGCGCCGATCTCTACGCCGCCGAATCTTACTACACTGGATATGCCCTCTTCTGGTCTGGTATCACTGTCGGCATGTGCAACCTCATCTGCGGTGTCGCTGTTGGTATCAACGGAAGTGGTGCTGCTCTGGCTGATGCTGCCGATCCCTCTCTGTAAGTCATATATCCTACGTCGCCGCATATTGGTCTCTTCTCTAACACCTTTGCAGCTTCGTCAAGATTCTGGTCATTGAGATCTTCAGCTCAGTGCTCGGCCTGTTCGGTCTTATCATCGGCCTCCTGGTTTCCAGCAAGGCCCCTGCCTTTGGCGAGAAGAAATAAACCTATCACCCACAATAGAGATCCATCGAGTCCGGCAGCCTTGCTGTCGGCATCAACACTTGTGTGTTCCAAAAGAGACGGAGCGCGTATATGCATTGCGCCAATAATACTTGGTCAGGCGTTTGGAAGATTGGCTCGGGAGGACGTGTTTTGGCTGTATCAGTATCAGTACCAGTATCATTTGAAGACGAAGGTGTATATCACGACGTGGGATTTGAATTATATGTTACTCAAGATTAGGATGTCATCAAGGCTTCTGCATTGTATGATTTGATCGATTGCAAGTTGTTATGACAGCGAATACCTAGTTTGCGCCTTTTCGACCTTTGTCATCGTTGATGTTTCAAGCAGCTTGGACAGCATTCAATAGTAGGACCTCAACCTTTGAACCCTTTTCCAGCTTACCCTTCCCGCTTGGTAGTATAACTAAGGCGTTGGCTGACCTCATACTGCCAACCTTGGAACTTCGTTGACCGCCAGTGCTTGTTGCCGAAAGGAGTCCGTCTTTACCAACTGTCACCACAGCACGGTGATACTCGGGCCTAGGGTCCAGAGGGAAATCGTGCGAGATAACGGCTGGAACTCTTGGCAGGCCTACAGTAGAGGCACCAGACAGCTTGTGGAGTGACGGAAGCACAAACAGGTGGAAGGTAACTAGAGCAGACGCTGGGTTACCAGGTAGTGAAAAGATAGCCTTGGTAACTCGCTGTCCCGAGTTATCCTTGACGGGAACCGTAGCAAAGGTAGTCGGCTTTCCAGGCTTCATGGCAACTCGACCAAAGTGGATTGTGCCACCCAGAGAACGCTCGATCGTTGGCTTGAGGAGATCCAACTCGCCCATGGACACGCCGCCAGTAGTAATGAGTAGATCTGCGCGACGAAGCCCATCGCGAAGAGTCTCTTCCAGCGTACCAGGCTTGTCGCTGGCAATACCTAGATCCACAACCTCATAACCCCATTCTCTGGCGGCGGACATCAGAGTGATTCGGTTTGTGTCGCGAACTTCGCCCAGCTTCAGGTCTCCTGGACGATTGTACTCGACAATCTCATCGCCCGTCGAAAGAATGGCTACCACTGGACGTCGATAAATCTTGGCCTCTGAGACTCCTACAGACGCAAGTAGGCCTATTTCACCACCAACACCACTGATGGTCTCGCCCTTGTTAAGAATGACGGTGCCTTCCTTCACATCGCTGCCGACTTCGCGGATGTTTTCGCCCTCCTTAACACCCTCCACTTGGATTTCTACTTCCTTCTCCTCCTTTCCATCATCTGACATTGTTTTGAGTACGGTATCCTCCACCATGACAACAGTAGTGGCGCCTGGAGGCAAAGGGGCACCAGTAGTAATTCTGGCCAGCTCTCCTTCCTTCAAAGCACCAATCTCCCCCGGTGCTGCATGAGATATGGCCGTAACGGGGAAGACTCCCTTCAGCTGGCCATCTTTGGGTGCTACGACAGCATATCCATCGACGATACTGGCGCGGAACGCAGGTACGTTCTCTTTGGCTTCTACACCTTCGGCCAAAACTGAGTTCACAATTGACTGGTCGACTGAGGCAGTAACAACCTCGGGTCCAGGGGTATGCTGTTCGATCAATGCCAGCGCTTCTTCAACTAGAAGCATGGGATAAGGTGACTCCCGGTATCGACGAGACGGTCCAAGTGCAGGGTCGTTAGATAAGGTAGTTCCCGGCTTTGTATGTCTGACAAGATTCCCATGACTGTGTCCGTGTCCAGAGCCATGATTATGGCTGTGATGATGGTGACCGCATCCGTGGCCGGAGGCTGGAGGCTGCTCGTTCTTACTTGAAATGCCAGCTTCGGCCTCTAGTTTCTTGACTCCCCCAGAGTGGATGGCTCTAGAATTACCACCGGCCGCTTGAATACATGCATGAGGTAGTGTCTTGATGATCGCCTGAAGGTTCTCCTTGGCGCCCTTGGGCGAGCCAGGTAAGGTGACAATAATGGTTGAGTTACGCACTCCGGCGGCTGGACGAGACATCATTGCAACTTTTTATTGTCAGTGTAGGCTAAAATAAGAACAGCAGTGGCATGGCTTACATGGTGTGACCGTGAGAGAAGCAGCCAGCATGCCATGCACGAGGCCTGGTGCTTGCTTGTGCAGTAGGGGAGTCACTGCCTGAACAAATTGTTACCTTGATTGGTCTCAATCATCTGAAATAGAACTAACCTCAGGAGTAGAATCGCCAGTTGCAAAACCAGTTCCACCAGTTGTAACAACGAGGTTGATGCTATCCGAGCCATCAGTCCAGGCGGTTATCTGGCGTTGGATTGCAAGTACATCATCAGTGACAATCTTTGTATCATGAACTTCCCATTTCCCTTCTCCCTCGTCTTTCAGCACTTGTGTAAGTATAGGGCCTGAAGCATCAGCAGAGGCATCTTTAGCTGCTGTCGTTGAGACAATAAGAAGAGCTGCCTTGAGGGGGCCGGAAGCCATAATCGTATTGGGCAATTGAGTAAGAATAAATATTATTATCAACCACTGAAACTTTTCGCTGTCCAATGACAGAGTATAAGGTCCAATATATACCTAGACACAGTATCATATGTAGGTATGGTGAGATATAACTGGTACTGAATAATGATTGACTTCATCAACTGATAGCGGCGGGGAAGTGAGCTCTCAGTTGCTACGGCCCCACTAACCCGGTCATGGTGGAACTCACTCATGCCGAATATCGTTAACTTTACGGACATGCAACCCAAATTCTTCATCCAGTCACAAGCTTTTATTTACTTGATCTCTCAACTACAACCATCACCAGTAACACAACACATTATACTAGAATTCGTTCAAAATGGTGCGCATAAAAGAGAGATATCTTCTTGTCAACATCGTTTATCCGCCAGACCCTGCAACAGCTGCAAAATCAAATTTGCCAGACTCGGTCCTCCATCACCAGCCAACTATCGAAAAGCTGTCTCCCGGCGCTCTAATCAAGGGTATCAGAGCTGAAGTCGCGTCACTATACGGTGACTATGGATCTGGAGCACTGATGAACTGCTCTGGTGAGTGATACACGGCAATCTCAAAGCGCGTTGCATTACTGACATGGCTTAAGTGAAATACCTTTCGTTGGCAACGTCAACTTTTATCCTCAAATGTTCAAGAGCTCATTATCAAATGCTCTGGTCCACATTGACATTTATGGATCATGTTCCTGTGAAAGACGGCAGATCTTGCATCTTTCGTGTTGTGCGCGTCAGTGGAACAATTCGCAAAGCTGAAGATGAGGCTATTCGCCAGGCCAAGAGGCTCATCCTCGCCGCTCAAGAAGAAACTGACCCCAAGTCCTCGTTCAGTTCTTTACGTAACCAGGACGAAATGGTCCTCGACATCAACGACGCGTCAAGCGACGAGGAAATGGACGATGCAGATGGTTGAACGGGTATCATTACTTTCTAACTACTTTGATCCCACTATCTTTGGGCACCGTCATGTCACCAAAATCAGGATCCATGCCACCTGTCGGCGCAGGAGGTGGCTGTGATTGCTCCATCTCCATGGCTTGTTCTTCCTGGATGCGCGCCTGTTCTTCTTCGGCCTCGCGCTCCATTTGATCATATTCCACTTTTTGGTCGATCCAGCGCTCTTGGATGTCCTGCACCCCCAACATGGACGACTCGTTCCTCATGGCAACTGACCAGACTGTATCATTGGCTCCTTCGGCACTACCGAAGACGTATCCGCCGGCACGGTCAATGACACGGAGGATATGCATCATACTTTTCTTGTTCTCGACAGCCAGGACTTCATAGCGCACCAGACCGTAGCTCTCGATCAGATTCGCGATCGCCTCGTTGAGCTTGCCAAATTTCTCACTCCTGAGAGCGGGCGACTCGGTCTCAAGATGGGGTGTCAAATATGTAAGGTCGTCCACGTCTGTATAGTAATCGAGGTTGAAGGGGAGTTCGTCGTAGTCGGCGACTTTGTCGATCTTGGAGAGAATATTTATGTGTGGCATATCCATCTGGATCATCGCACGAAGGGAGAGGAGGACGTTCGATACGTATAACGACGGTTGCGTGAGGCAGAAGGAGTCGGAGAGGTGGACAGAAACAAGCTATCAACGATCAGTCAGTGCAATCTCGAACAGCGGAAGCGACCAACCCTGAATCCAATCTTCTGGAGCTTGTAGAATATGTTTCGCAAGGAGTTGTGGTGTGTATATAGTTCCACTTGTCCCGGACAGTCGAAAAGAATATAGTCTTCGCTGAATTCTTTCAGTCCTTCTTCCAACCACTCGAAATTGTGTTCCAACTCTTCGAGGGCATACAGGATGCCACCATTAGGACCTAATTTATCATCTTTCATAATCTCTTCGAGCTTAATCAAACTGCGAATGTCGAGAGCTGCAGGGTAGTTGGTATGATCGTTGGCAGGATCGAGATTGACGACTGAACAGGCTCGCCCAATGGCGCCTAGGAACTGGTGCACTTGACCGGTCAGCTGTACTGTTGTATAGGAAATGTTTGTGTCGGAATACTCACTGCCATCACAGTATGTACTCTTTCCACAGCCCGGACTACCGAGAACGAGTTGCGCGAAAGGCATCTCGAAAGCTATCGCAAGATGTTGTTAAGCTCGATCGCACATTATCAAGCAGGAGACGAAGTCTGAATAGCGGTAGCTTGGCGAGACAACAGACTTTTACCGTCTGTTTGCTACACCAAAAGTTACTACGATATTCTTCTCGTAGTAACTGAGACACTTGACGTAAAATACCGAGGATATGATTTATCCAAGCCCAACCAACTGTTAAAAGCAATGAAAAGTGACGGTACAAACGGATAGCCCCTCCACCCACTCTAGGCTCATGCCTGTCCGGAGCAAATTCAGCGCCTCAGTCACTGAACCCTCAGTGAGGTGGGGTAGAATCGTTCAGCCAATCCTCGGCACCCAAAGCTCCCCTGTAGCTCCGCACTCAATCACAAGCTAAAAGCTTGCGCGCGCAGGAAATGCAGTCACGCTTTCTTTTTTTCCTTTCCCATGTTCTTAAAACCTCGTCACCTCCAAATCTCTCCCTTCCTCCAAATTCCCTCCGCTTCCACGCGGTTCTTTTCTACAGGATGCAACGCTATGATGCGCAGCATCTTCATCATCAGCCATGGCATCTGATCCGTCAAACGCCGCTCAAATGGCCGGCGACGTCGCTGAGACTGTCGCCCATGCCCTCAGCTTCAGCAGCTCCCCTCCCTCCGCGATGAGCACAATGCCTGCCGTCATCGTCCATGAGCCTTACACATGGTTTGGCCTCTTTGGGTGGCTGATTCTATCTATATTGCACATTACATCGACTATCCTTTATTGGGTGATCCGGATTGCGACTATCAATGTCCCTTCCTTCTTATTCCACTTGTTCTCCACAAGTTGGACCGTTACCATGAATGCCACCACGCTGTATGTCATCCGATGTACTCTGTTGGCTTTCAGCTCTAACAGTCGTGTAGCATGTTCATCATGGCAGCTGTCGTGTCGGCCGTCAGTTGGGTTGTGAGATATCGCATCCTCAACATGTACTCTCGTCTGCCTCCAGAGCCCCAACGCAAAGAGCCGGAGATCGACCTTTTCCCGGATACTCACGAGGGTGGTTCCAAGTCGGGATTGGCAAACTATTTGGACGAGTTCTTGAGTGCCATCAAAATCTTTGGCTACCTGGAGCGACCTGTCTTTCACGAGTTGACTCGAAGCATGCAAACGCGAAAGCTCATTGCAGGGGAGACCATCAACCTCGAAGAAGAAAAGGGCTTCTGTATTGTCGTCGATGGATTGGTTGAGATTTTTGTCAAATCAAACCGAAGCCCACGCGCTGCCGCCGCCTCTCGAGGGCACCTTGATCTGGACTCGTCCGACGAGGATGATGACGCTCCTGGTCAACAGACATATCAACTCTTGACAGAAGTTCGCAACGGAGCCCCCATGTCGTCACTGTTTTCCATCATGTCTCTTTTTACAGAGGATGTTAGGCTACAGCCAAACGAAGAGAACGAGGATCCTTCTTTGCATCCCGCCAAGAGCAGTGGTCTTCGCCATCCAACTTTTGAGAAACCGAACCTGTCTATGCCTGGCACGCCTCACAATCATCATGAATTTGAGGCAGATGAGAAGGAGCCGGAAGGTCTGGGTGTTTCTGGTATAGAAACTGAACACACTGCCATTCCACCTATCTCACTGGATGGCTCCACTCCCCCTCCTCGGCCCACTAGGCCGCCTATGCCATCAAGAGCAACATCCGGCTCGGCGCATCCAGACATTATTGCTCGCGCCACGGTTGATACCACGATTGCCATTATTCCTGCGAGTGCTTTCAGGAGGCTTATCAAGATCTATCCAAAGGCTACCGCACACATCGTCCACGTCATTCTCTCCAGATTCCAGAGAGTCACTCTCGCACAGGCCTTCAACTATCTGGGCTTGACCAGTGAGGTACTGCAGACGGAGAAGAGCATGATTAAGTACACCATGTGTCAGCTCCCCAACATCTTACGAGGTGATGCACTGGAGCGTCTCAAGGAGAAGTTCAAGCGGGAACGTGAACGCAGTGAGGAGGAAGATGACACCAAGGGCATTGCACTACACAACTCGGCATCTACTCACCGGCGACGGTCTAGCACCGGACTGCGGAAGGAGGCCATGTTACAGTCAATGACAAAACTGAGAGGGACTTCAGTTGTTACAAGCACCATCGCGCCACCTCGTGAGCGAGCTTCGCCTCATACCCCGAGTCCTGGAGACTTACTGTCTAATACACAGTTGGCTGGTCGTGGGAGTTCGCGTGTTTCTCCAGCAGATCAACGAGCTGTCTCGGGAGCTTCGATGAGACGGCAGGGTGCCAATCCAAAGGATGATCGGTTCTTTAACGATCCCTTTGACTCGAGGAGACTAGGTCGCATGACTTTGGATCCACGAGAAACTGTCGACGAAGATAATCTCTTCCGTGCTTCTATCCTAGAGTGCATGTTCAAGTCACTTGGACTAGATACCAATGGAAGCGTGTCCCGCGAGCCAGAATCCATGGAGGGCTCCCCTAAGTTGGTTTCAGTCGATCATCGGCGGTCAAGGTTTGGAAACCAGAGCAATGCTTTTGGTTTCATGCCTCCCTACGATGGCTCTGTTGATGGCGACACGGAATCTGTGACATCAAACGGGACTGCCCTGCACGCCCCTGTTAGTGCCCATAACCTTGCCAACGACATGAAAGACGAGGTTGAGATTGTGTTTTTTCCCAAGGGCTCGGTCCTTGTAGAACAGGGAGAGCGAAACCCCGGTCTATACTATGTCGTTGATGGGTTCCTGGACATTGGCACGAGTAGCGAGGGTGATGCTCACAACATTCTCAAGTCCAGCGGGTTTGGCAAATCGCAGCAAGACCCATCATCGCCCGACCCGTCTGACATGGGATCATTTCCCACTTTGGCAAAGACTGAAGCTGCACGAGATCAAGCCGAGGTCGAGACACAACAGTCAACATCCAAGAAGCCCCGCCGCAGCATAGCTTTGGTCAAACCCGGCGGACTTGCTGGCTACATTGGCAGCGTCTCTTCATACCGATCCTTTATCGACGTTGTGGCCAAGACCGATGTGTATGTGGGCTTTTTGCCCCGAGCTTCACTTGAGCGCATCGTGGATCGTTATCCAATTGTTCTTCTCACGATGGCCAAGCGATTGACCAATATCCTGCCACGCCTGATCCTGCACATTGACTTTGCTCTGGAATGGGTCCAAGTCAATGCTGGACAGGTCCTCTTCCATGAAGCCGATGAAAGCGAAGCCATCTACATCGTTCTCAATGGGCGCTTGCGTATGGTCCAAGAACGCAAGGGCGGCAGTGGTGGTGTCACTGCTCTGGCTGAATATGGTCAAGGTGACAGTGTCGGTGAACTTGAGGTGCTCACGGAGACCGTCCGCCCAGGCACTCTACACGCTATTCGAGACACTGAGCTGGTGAAATTCCCTCGCACACTGTTCAACAGCTTGGCACAGGAACATCCCAACATCACGATCAAGATCTCAAAGATCATCGCATCCAGAATGAGGGCAATTGTTGATGATACATCCAAATTCTCCTCCAAGGACGCCAGTACCAGCCCCAAGACATTGATGCGAAAGTCGAACATGAATCTTCGAACAGTGGCAATCCTTCCTGTCACGGCTGGCGTGCCTGTTATTGAGTTTGGAAACCGTCTGATGAACGCCCTCGCTCAAGTTGGCCCAGCCAATGGTGCCACTTCCCTCAACCAGGCTGCTATTCTCAACCATCTCGGCAAGCATGCCTTTAACAAGATGGGAAAGCTGAGGCTTTCTCAATATCTTGCTGACTTGGAAGAAAAATACGGCCTGGTTGTTTATGTTGCAGGTAAGCAGTGACTCATCTCTTTTCTTTCTCAGCAACTCCCTTTATGATGATAAGATCACACATAGACTCCAGAGGCAAAGCCGATGTTGGTTCTATAACTCTAATTTTTTCCTGACTATGCCACATTACTACATGTTTTTGAACTCTTGTATGGACGCAGTAAGCTAACATCACGGTTCACTAGATACCAACGTCAACTCCCCATGGACGCAGACTTGTATCACGCAAGCAGATAGCATTCTCTTGGTGGGCCTTGCCGAAGGATCACCGGCAATTGGTGAGTACGAGCGCTTCATGCTTGGCATGAAGTCTACAGCTAGAAAGGTGCTGGTCCTGTTGCATGCCGAACGTTACTCTCGGCCTGGCCTCACACGTGCTTGGCTCCAGAATCGCATGTGGATCAATGGAGGTCATTGTCACATCCAAATGGCCTTTAGGACAAACCAGATACCAGTACATGCCCCAAAGAAACTCGGTCAAGCACTCAAGGAGCGTGTGCAGGTGTTGCAGGCCGAGATACAGAAATACACCTCACGCAAGGTGCATCATACTCCGTACTATTCGCCCGATTCGCCTTTCAAGGGAGATTTCCACCGCCTGGCACGACGGCTGTGTGGCAAATCAATTGGACTTGTACTTGGCGGAGGTGGTGCACGAGGTATCACCCAAATCGGTATCATCCGGGCCATGGAAGAGGCCGGAATCCCTATTGATCTGGTTGGGGGAACCTCAATTGGTGCCTTTGTGGGAGCCCTTTATGCTCGTCATGCGGATGTCGTGCCCATGTTCGGATTCGCCAAAAAGTTTGCTGGACGAATGGCCAGTCTTTGGCGTTTTGCTCTGGATTTGACTTATCCTTCCGCCTCGTACACTACAGGACACGAGTTCAACCGTGGCATTTTCAAAGCTCTTGGTGACACGCAAATGGAAGACTTCTGGCTTGAGTACTACTGCAACACAACTAACATCAGTAAGAGTCGGGCGGAGTTTCACACCAGTGGTTATGCCTGGAGGTATATCCGAGCCTCCATGTCCCTTGCCGGTTTGCTTCCACCTCTGTGCGACGAGGGCAGTATGCTACTTGATGGTGGCTACATTGACAATTTGACCGTGTCGCACATGAAGGGTCTTGGAGTTGACATAATCTTTGCTATCGACGTAGGTGCCTTGGATGATGATACACCGCAAACATATGGTGACTCGCTGTCTGGAGCGTGGGCGTTTGTCAATCGATGGAATCCGTTCTCGTCTCACCCGAACCCTCCAACCCTTGCGGAGATTCAGGGACGACTAGCATATGTGTCGAGCGTTGATGCTCTGGAACGTGCCAAGACTATGGCGGGATGCATTTATATGCGACCGCCGATTGATGACTATGGAACGCTCGACTTCCACAAGTTTGATGAACTGTACCAGCTGGGATACAAGTATGGACAAGAGTTTTTCAACAAGATGAAAGAGCAAGGAGTCTTGCCCTTGGTAGAAGAGACGGAGGCCAAGAAGGCGCTGAGACGCACGATGGCACCGCGACGAGCGAGTATCTGATCTGATTTTGTGTTTTCTGTAAACTTGAACTGGTGTGTTTCATGCTAGAGTAGATAGCAGTGTCTGTTCTCTAGAATAGAAGCCCGATCTAGACAATCATCAATGCTCACCGATATAAGTCGCCTGATGGGTCTTGGTACTGCAAAGTTACGTGAAGATGCATGTTGGGTACGAAGAATTGCTTTGTTTGAGTCTGCCTAGGGCAAAGCGTGAGGGGAGATGACGATATGGGTGACATCATTTAGTGGCATGTCTTTCAATTGGACCCTGGCACGTAACCCAAGGGCACGTCACCCCCCAACTTGGCATCCCTGTCGATGTTAAGCTTTGAGCCGACGATGGAGCAAATGACATTCACTGTTTGAATGTTATAGTGGTCCCCGGATATGCAATCTGACAGCGGCAGCGGGGACAAGGTTCAACGGTTTAAGATCCAAGGCCTTTAGTTTTGGGGATTTCTTCTGCAAGTTTATTATTAACGTGAGGGCTGCTCCTTTTCTATCTTTCCTCAGCTCAGTCTGCATATAAAGCAACGCTGGAGAGATATGATACGACATATGTCTAAGGCCTGCCTTTGACGACATTCCATTACTCATCATATACGACTATTTCGATTTCACATTCGAGTCTCTTACAACACTACAAAAACGACACTCTACACAACCAAACTATTCATCACTCCACAACTACTGTAACCATGGGACGACGAGATACTTACTCTGAGCCTCCTCGAGGTCACCGACAATCTCGTCGACAACATCCAGAGGCTCGTCGCGAACACAAACAATTCCAAAAAGAAAGAGGCTTTGACTGGACACCAGGCCTTGTCCTCGCACTCATCGGCGCTGTCACTTTTTTCAGCAAAGACTTCGACCGGTACAAGCACAAGCACGAATGGCGTGATGAGGATAACCAGGACAACAAAAGCAGAGACGACGGTAGGGGAAGGAGGAGGTATCGATCAAGCAGTCGACGTCCAGACTACTACGAAGATGATGATGATTACTATTATGATCGACGGGACAGAGGATATAGTCGGTGAAGATGGTATGGCGGCATGATGATTATAACGAAATACATGAATATGACAAACACGGGGACATGAAGGAAAATAAGCATAAGGAAAACAAACTCAAGGAGCATATGAAACGGTTGCATTTTATATTCACATTACCACAGCATCAATACAGACACGTATATCAATTTTTTGACATATTGCTTGTTCTTGAACATCTAAGTCGTCGTCTAATTCCAATCTAACTGCTTCTTTATGCCTTCTTTGCAATCTCAGCCTCGGCCGTCTGAACCAAAATGTCAAACATGCGCTGCACATGCTCTTCCTCCACCTTGGTCACACCAGTACACACCCGAATAGCAAACTTGTCATTCACAACAGTGGCTGTAAGGTAGAACTCGCCGGCTGCGTTGATAGCCTCATACACCGCCTCAGTACGATCATTCATCTCACGTTCGTCTGCGCCGTTGACCCTTACCGTGATGAGACCAAACCGCGCAGGTGTGAATATGGTAAAGATGTCTCTGCGAGAGGCAAGCTTGGTCTCCAGACTATCGCCAAGCTCGACGCCGTGGCGGATGTGCTTCTGAAGCCCGCTAATACCAAAGCTTCGCATGACGAACCATAGCTTGAGAGAGCGGAAGCGTCGACCAAGAGGGATCTGCCAGTCTCGGTAATCGGTGACGAGCTCGTCGTCGCTGAACTGGTTACGCAGATAGGGTGGCTTGATGCTGAGAGCTTGGATGAGCCATGCGCGACGACGCACCCAGACGGCAGAGCAGTCAAATGTGGTGAGCAGCCACTTGTGGGGGTTAAAGCTGAACGAGTGAAACGATGAGAAAGCCTTGGGGAGATGGTGGTTCTCCTCCAGAACGAGCGCAGAACCTGCATAGGCAGCGTCGACATGCACCCAGATTTCCTGGGGCGTATCGAAAGTTGGCATGAGAGCTTGGACAATACCCTCAAAGTCATCGACGGCGCAGACATCAGTGGTGCCAAGAGTGGCAGTCAAGAAAAAGGGCTCGAGGCCACGAGAACGTAGGTTCTCAATAGTAGCAGCCAGAGCCTTGCCCTTGAGCGCAAAGCCATCGGCCTCGGTGACGGGGACAGTGGCGAAGCGGATGCCAAGAACCTGAGCGGCTTTCTTGGTGCTTGAGTGTGTGCCTGAACTGCCGAGAGCGACAAGCTTGCTGCGGTGGTTCCAGAGGGCATCTTCCTTTTCCTCGCTATCATCAGGGAGGTGAGCGGTTACAGCAGCGAGGTACTTTTCCCTCGCAGCACACATGTTAGTGAGGATAGCCTCACTGGCACTGCCATGAATGACACCTCCACCGTGAGTAGAACCGCCACTAAGATAGCACTCTGGAAGACCCAATGCCTGCGCAAGCCAGTCCATGACAATAGTCTCAAGCTCGGTTACAGCAGGACTGCAGATCCAGTTGAAGTGGGCGCCGTTGAAGGCGTTAGAGTACATCTCGGCCAGAGCAGAAGGGTAGCTGGTGGAGCAAGGGAAGAAGGCCATGAAGCGAGGACTTGACCAATGGGTTATGCCGGGGAAGATCTTGGACTGGATGTCATGATGGATGGCGGACCAAGGCTCTGGGTCTTTGGGAGGGGCGGAAGGGAGAAGGGGACGAAGATAGCCTGGCTTGACGTTTGAGACGACGCGGTGATCGGCGACGTTTTCATGATAATCGGTTACTGGAGTGAAGTTGATTAGTATGAGGGTTGAGTTGAGTGAGGGTATGACTTACTCTCGTCAATGGCAGCTTTGGCAGCTTCGCGGAATTCCTGAGCTTCCATGGTGAGGTATGTATGAGACGATATGGGTTATAATGTATGAGAGAGAGGGGTATGTATATATCCAAGTGGGAGAGTGAATGAGGGTTATTGAGATTGTGAATGAGATTTAAAGAGCGAACGTTGCTCGTCTTTATATCAAGTCCATATATATATGAAACTAAGAAAATAAATTAATATCAGAGATCCAATTCAAGTAAAGAATAATAGCTAGTCTCGATTCCCATTGTAAAATCTGGAGTTTAGCCTCTCCTCCCCCACTCACTCAGTGTAGTATTCATTCAACCGAGGGCCATCTTTGCTCTACTGAGTTTAGTCTGAGCTGTCTCCGACTATTGTTCGACCTTATTTCCGGGGGCATATTCTAAAGTCTTGGCCCGTGTTTAATATTGTTCTACCCTTGAAAGAATTGATATTGTTTGCTTGAGGTAGGTACTTGTAGAGTTTAAACTAACGGACGTTTAGTGGTCGAGGCACCTGTATTACAGTAGAAAAAGGCTGGTAGGTTTTACTGGGCAAACATGGCTTCGGCTAAAGGTGTTGGTATTGTTCTATGCATGAGGCTGACTACCTACTACCTATGTACAGCAAACAGACATTGCTCTTGTTGATAAATATCTAATAACGGTTTCAATGACAAGCCGGTTTACCGGTATTACAAGTTCCAGGACCTGGTTATATTTGATCAAGTGATATACCTCATCTTCATCAAAATATTGACCCAGGATATACTGTTTATCTTTCAGTCATTATTCCAGTTCAGAACCCATCTCAACGGTATCAAAACTTTACAACGCCACCAAACCAAAGAACAATACCAAGCCCACAACGCTGGGATCAGCCTTACTGTGAACCTCCTGTCGATCATTGTCCTCTAGTTTCATAGAGAATGCTCAGCCAAGACTCGATACAGGTACTGGGTCGTAGCAAACCACATAAGTTTCAGATCACGTTTCTCGATTCTCTTTGTCTTTTTGGATACGAAGATGTGCCATGTTGCATTGTTTCGTCGCGACACCGCTTTTGAGGCTGAGGTTTGGCTTATAGGTAGGCATTGCACCGTCAAGAGAACAATAGCTCCCCTCTTCGGCTCGCGATGTCGCGGTCTGTGTGTTTCACCAGTAGTAGGCCGATCAGCGAGTTGTGGGTGATGTTGGTTGTCTTTGTCCTCTGGGATTGTTGCGGGCGGGTAAGGATGTGGTGATACATTGAACTGGAATCTATATTGTTCTATAGCGTCATACAGGACACATTAATGAAATAAGCCAATTCGACTAAACCTTGCTGAACCCTTCGTTTATTGCCAGTCTTTTCCATCGCTGGACGCTGAACCATGAAAAAGACTATTGCGGTGCTGATTTGTTCTGTGATCAATATAGTTTGCCAGTCTTATCCCTTCACAACCAAAAACTCTCAATTAAAAAAGACCCAATCAAAGCCGCTCATAACCCCAGTCAGAAAAAGAGACAAAACCCGCTTCATCCGTTCCCGTCCGTCCTGCACGATCCCGACTTGGCCTCTAACTTTCCCCAATTCTAACCAATAAAACAGACCCTCTTGTCTCTATACTGCAAGGCGAGAAGATCATGAGATTTCTCACGGTAATAACATGGAAAAGAGTTTCGCTATTAAATATAACGCGAGTTTTAGACTTCGCAGTTGGGCCAGCCATCTGGAAGCGGTTTTGGCCGAACAGGCAGGCCCACGTGTCTCTCATCGTTCCACTCGTATATCGAGTATTTTTACCTTTTTAGAAACGGTTCATATAAATGACTGACTCAAAAGTGGTGTTATTCCAGGTTATAATACGTAACATTCAATGCAGCAGTCGTCACCAACAACGTCAATGTATATACTCCCCAACATAGAGTTCAGAATCAGGGGACAATTGCATCACAATGATTGAGACATAGGTTATGTTGTGAAGATGTATCATTCTTCTCTAACGAAAAGTGGTGTGCTGTGGTGTCATACAACCACGTCCTCTGTAAATACATAGTAAAATAATCGCTTCCAGGAATGATGTGCCTGGTTTTTCCCCTTTTTATGTAATCCATCCCATTCCCCATTCCATGCTGATGCTGATGCTTGTTATGAATGTATATGCAAATCCTCCAAAACTCCCAAAACAAAAACAAAAGACAAGAATCCTTTCTTGACAAGCTCGAATCGTTTTTGAAATATCTCGAAAACTCCTCGCTGAATGATGTGTCTAATCTAATAGAAGAAGTAAAAAGCAAAGTCGTAAATGTTTCCTATCATCCTCTATATCTCGGAAACGTGGTATCATGAGAACTTTTGATGGTAGATCCTCCTCCATTAAATATCCATTAAGTGTATGTATGTTGTTGTTGCTTTTGTCGACATCTCTTAGGCAACTGCCACAGGACGCATTCGCACATCATCGTAGCCAGGAAGAATGCTGTTGCCCATAAAGTGATCAGAAGGAATCTGCATCAGGCGGGGCTGCAGGTGAAGGTCGATTTCGCCCTGCTCAGCTTCGGCAATGGCAGCGTCGAAGGAAGGAAGCTCCTCGTCGTCAGCCTGGTCGTAGGTGTTCTCGACGGCAACCTGAACGGGAATGCTCAGGTTGATATTGGTGTTCATGGGTCCCACCGAGAGGGTGAGGTGGATGATGTATGCGCGTGCGGCGATGCAAGAGTAGAATGTCGGCAGGAAAAGCTTGTTGCCGCTGGTGGGCAGGTTGAAGGGGACATCGAGAGTAGCATAGCGGCGGACGTTGTACTTGCTAGCCTTCTTGGTTCGCTGGGCGTCGTCCGACTCAGAAGATTCTCCCTCATTCCAGAAAGCACTGTCATAGCCAGAATCCCGTCGGGAGGCAGGAGCCTCGTTCTCCCAAGCCAGCTTGGTGTCGGGGCGCATGGGGACGGGTGTGGTGGTGGAGTAGGTGAGCGAAGGGGTGCTCCCATGCTTAATGCGAGCGCCCAGGTTGGGGAGGTGGTTCATGGGAGTGCTGCTGAAGAAAGTGGTCGAGTGAAGCTTGGCGCTGACCGAGTTGACCTTGGGAGGAGTGACATCCTTGGAGGTCGAGTTGAACTCAAAGTTGACCCTCAAGTTGGTGCTGCTGGCGTTGAGGAAGTTTCCAGAAAGCATGATAGCACTGGGCTGAGAAGCGGTGGTGGTCAACTCGCCCTGCTTGGCAGTGAAGAGGTTCTTGCGGATAGGCTTCGTCTTGGAGAGGCAGTAGCGCTCATCGTCGGAGCCAATCTCAAGAGGAGCATCCTCAGGGACCGCAGGAAGAACCTTGATCATGTGGAAGGCATCCAAAGGTGCAGAGCGTCCCTCCTCAGCGCTGGTCTTGGTGGCAACGGCGCGGATACCGTACTCGATGTGAGACATGTCAGGGGACTGGTCGTTGCGCTCCCAGAAACCCATAGTGGGAGGGAGCTGAAGGTGGTGGTCCCTGATACCCTCGTGCTCAACAGTGTGGTTGCAAGCACTGAGAGTGAGCTGGTGGGGAACCACAAAGTGGAAGGGGATTGTGTATGTGTGGCCAGCCTCGAAAACCTGGTTTCTAGGAAAGTCTTCAGGGTTGAGAGGCATGCGAAGCTTCATGAAGGGACGAGAAGCATAGTTGGCACTGGAGTACTGGCTGAGGAAGTCAACACGAGTGTAGCCAGTGCCGATGAAGAAGATGTCAAAGCCATCATAGGCAACATCTCTCTGGGAGTTGATGATGACGCTGCCAGTGATCTTGGAGCCAGAAGTGTATGACTTTGAGGTCCAGTGCTGGTCGAGCTTGATGTCGATGCCAGTCTTGACAGGGTCAGGACGAGGCCTGTTGGACCGGGGTCCGTTGTCCGAAGCAGGAGTGGACATTGTAGTATCGCGAGAAAGCGAGAATACTGAGTTGATGCTTTAAAGCTGAATAAGGTAGTTGACGATATGATATGTGTGGAAAGAGGCGCTGGGCTGCAGTGATATATATACTATTCCATATAAAAGTGCGGCGACTCCAGGTCCGTTCACGGTACCGTACCGTTACTTTGGTTCGTGCTTGAGCTTGCCCTGTCTGGGTTGCTGAGCTGCGTTACAGGGGAGGGGCGTTGGAGTTACAGGGGTGTGTGTACTGTAAGCCCCCAGCGGTGGGCCTCAGTAGAGGGGGGAGGAGCGCGTGGTCTTGTTGCTGGGTCTGGAGACTCTGTAATCATTGTTAGATCGTGGTCGAGACTATGTAGTAATTTGACGATGGTTCATTAATTCAGATAATGAGATGAAGACGCACGTTTCATGCAATTATGGTACCCATATTAAGCATTAGAATTGTTGCGAAGGCAGAGAATATCCATATCAATTTTCCATGAAAGATACTGATGATTCAGCAATTTGAGAATTACAAAGTAAACACAATGACGCTTGCTATATTTGGTTGCCATCACTTATTGCACACACCTCTGAAAAGGATGCGTGCTGGCATGTGGCTTGAGATCGGGATGTTACGCCGAGCACATCATAAGACACTATTTTAGCCGTGTCCTGACGATCCAGAAGGGTTGGAGAAGAGTGCCTTTTTTTTTACTTTCTTTCCCAGTGATGTTCTATAGGGCGATAGGTCAGATCAGTTGGAGAAGACATCAAACCATGAACATCAAATTTGGAGTAAGTCAGGACGGGCGGGTGTGTTGATCACCAGATGCCACGAACACTTAACAACACATACATAGACACATACATACCCAAGTAGACACATAATATCCTTGAGAACAATCTCACACAGTCTCCTCACTGCACTCTTTGCTACCACGTTTCCTTTTCCAGCTCCGACATGCCTAACCTCGTCAATAAAAGACAAAATTCTACACACCCAGAGCGTGTTTGAAAGAGTCAGATCAAACAGGAGACCCTCTCTTCTTACCTCAGTAATACCCACGATGACTACCAGAAGCTCCGTAGCGGTACCGGTACCTGGCTCCACGAAGCTCCTCGCTCTTCACTTACAAGAAGAAAGAAAAAATCTACAAGTGGGGGTTTTGCCTGTCGAAAAAAATAGACGCTTCTTTCTTCGACCGGGGTTCGACAAATCGTGCATGACTAGCGTGGAAGGCGGATCCGGTCTTGAGTGCCGAAAGATCCAAATGCGAAATGCAAGTGCAAGTAAGTGCAAGCAAAGGAAAGAGTCAAAGGGGTCCTTCCCTTTCCCTTTCTAGCTATGGTAAGGCGTTCCCGCCACTCATTCTCGTTCCCGTAGGTAAATGTGCACAAACTATTGGTGGTCGCCTACCAGATGAATCACCTAGACTACCTTAGCTGGCAAGCACCTAATAGCCCCCCTGCCCTTGCCACGCCACCCTTCTGACCTCTTTCTCCTTCTCCAACAGATCCCGTTCCTGCCTGTGCGTTGAAGGTGTGACCGTCTCCAACGCCTGCTAATAATAAAACATCCGATTGTCGGCAGGAGAAGAGGAGGCTCGTGAAGTGGAAGCTCTTTCCTTTCGTTCCTTGCGGAGGATTAGCTTTTGGTTAAGGTAGGACGCTACAGATCTTGGCGCGGATTTGTCTGTGTTTCTCTTTGTAAGTGAAATTGAAATTACCACATCAAAATAGTCTTTATCTTTTCTTCTCAATCACATTCTATGCATATGCAAATGCATGCACTTCTATGAGCTTTCCCATGTTCATATTCGTGATCCTGATCCCTAGCAACCGGTCAACGGAACAATTTGTTTCGGTGTCTGTTTCGGCTTCGGCTCCCACCGCTGCAAAGTCAATAGTTCGATGAGTTGTTGCTCCGAGTTCAAAGCCGACACATCGGATTTGCATAAGCAACTAACATAACTGCAAGGCACAATTCAGTTTGTTCTTCTTTCTTGGTTTCCATGCATGTGTTGCATGGTTCTAGCATTTTCTGTAAGCCGGCCCGGCTACCAAGAGCCTCACTCCTCATAACCTAGACAGAGATCCTCCCACCCTTACAAACCATGGCCCGGAGATTCTATTCCTTAAACTTGTCACCGAAATGGAAACACAATATGGCTATCGAGATCGAGGCACGTCACTTATGATGGTCAATTCCTCATGCCTTCCTTGGCTTGCGTTCTTGATCCTCTCATCATGACGGTTAACTCATACAATACTGGGGAAGAAACTGGAGTTTGATGACTTCATGATTCCCCACGTTTTGCCATCTCGCCTTACCTACCTGCAATTAAGGCAAAATTCACAGGTGATGTTACGAATTGGGGAATGAACCCCTACAGGCAGATTGGGGTACACCAAGAAAAAATTATCCCCAGACTCACCTGACCGATAGAAAGAACAAATCAACCTGACACATACATACCATCGCTCGTCTCCGGCCAAACGTCCGATACTATCATCTCATCGGTGGAAATGCCGTAGACCGGCGGTCAGAACTCAAACACTTCAGCTGAATATAGAACCACAGCCAGAACCTTTTTGCCGCTTCCCGTCCCCTTCTCCGTCCCCATTTCCATTGCTGGGCTAGGGTGACGAAGCATCGTGAGAATCAACGTGGTCGGTCGGTCAGTCAGTCAGCCAGCAGTCGTCGTATTCTAGACATAGCAGGGGAGAGTCGCATATTTCGAATTCCCATTACATGATGGCTCCTGCAATAATTCCTCATTTGATCTGGGCTACTGATTCGACAAGCTAGGGGTCCCCTCGCGTTTAACCGTTTCGACGTCTGTGCCCGGTTCGAGAACCTGGAGTCGGCCCAGCTAGCTCAACTCATCATTGTGTTCCTGCCTGACTATGTCTCTGTTTGTCGAAATGCAGATGGTATAGCTTCACTTCTCCTCAGAACTAAAGCCAAACTTATCCCTGCCAGGACCAAACCTGCAGGATAAGCTTTGGAGATGGAGTCTGGATACCAGCCGGTGTCGCGTTGCCTGGCCTGGGGATGGGGATGGGGATGGGGATAGGGCACCATAGTTTCGACCCCAGAGGACCCCGAGTCAACGCAAGTGACAAGACCCAGTCAACACGATGCGTGGCAGCGCCTCGTCTCGCATCGTGGGCTTCGTTTCCGTCTTCCTAATTCTTCCTTCCCTTGAAGGCGTTATTGTTACCTATACGATTCTGTTACACCCCCCAGCCGAGACCCTCCCTCCCTTTTCCCTTCACACTTTCTTTCTCCTCGGTGAACGGGGCCTTTTTTTTTTATTCCTTTCTCCAATTGCCCCTCCCACCATCAGTTGGCCATCACGATTAGACGATGCCACCCCCAATGGCCGATTTAGGACGGCCATGCCGTTGACACACAAGTGGCCGAAGCGCCTACAACGTGCTCTGTTTTAGGAACAGTGGCTGGATGAACAAGAAAAATTCGGTTCGCCATGACTGTCGGGACCCCGATATCATCCAAATAGGAAATATCATGGCTAGACGTGCATCTTCTTTCCGGGGGAACATTCCACTGTTCCACATTGTTTTTCTATGCAATCGACGCAAATCAAGGAAGCTGCAACAGTAATTATGGGCTCTGGTAGCCGTTTGTGATGCAGTATGCACCAAGGAAGATCATGGACGAAGAAAACCAAAACAGATCATGTCAACTGCGGGGGGTTACGGCAACGGGCACAATTCAATCACCAACACGGGGAAGTAAGCTCAGACCCGGTGGACTTTTATGAAGTTTTCTAAAGCGGAAACGCTGTGAGTCTGATGCATCTGGGTATACCCGCCACGCTACTATAAGCCCGCTATTATGCAGCTTGAGTAAGGTTTTGAGGCTACAGAATGGAGATGCGTGCTAGCCTCCGAGGGAGATCTCCTCACCGTCTCACGACGCGAATGGTCATCGTGTCTGGTTGGCTAGCGGCCCTTGCATGCCTTCTCCTTTCGGCCAGGTACACTCACGCTGCTGATCGAATTGTTTTGGTCGGGCAAAACACCAAGAACCGAATCTCACGATAGTTGAAACAACACGGCAACGTCCATCCGTGGTTATACGGCATAAAACATACCCAGCTTACTGCCTCTTTGCCGCAGTTTTCTCGCTCTAAAACTTCCCTTTTTCCAGCTCTGTCTCAAGTCGGTGAGGCAAATTCTGACTCGGTACACGCCTCTCCTCTTTTCTCTCTCTCCTATTCGTTTTCCCTCCCACCTCTTCATTTCTTTGTGCCCATTCTCATTACCCACATCGAGGGCTCTCGGGGCCATGTCCAATATTGACGTTTTGTCCTTTCTCACGATAGTCAAAGTATTGAAAGGCACTTCGGGCCTCATTAGGCTCACCAGACCTGAAAATCCTGCTGCATTGACCCACTGTGTCAGTGGAAACAATCCACCTAAGCTTGGTTTGTTTAGGAAGCCAAGAGCCATCGCTAGCAGCGCATGTCCACATCTCGGTATGAGTGGCTTCACCTTTGAATCTGAACCCCACGTTCCCATAAATCACGGCATTTCGTTCTTACCATGCTCAGCTCATGACGAGCAATCGTTGTGGCCACTGGGAACAGAAACCAACATTCAACACAAGCCCAGACGTGTACAGTTTCTTACCTGGGTCTCATGGTACCGAAGAAGCACCTTGAAACTCCACTGCCACCGCTTCGTACAAGCAAATGGTTTCTTTGGCTTCTCCATTCATGGTCCTCCCTACCTGGTCTCGTCTATTAGCACTCTTACTCTGCTTCTTATAGCATACTCAATAGTGTCGGATGCCTACCAAAATGAGATATCCACAACCCGGTGCCGGAACGAAGCTCACTGAAAAAGAAACACCCATACCTTGCTGCACGCACTAACGAAGCTTCCATCTTAGCAGATGGTGATGCATCGCGTCGCTCACCCGCGATCCACTTGTGAACTGTAAGGATTGTATGGAAAGGCAAGGTATGGATACAGCCGCCGTGCATGAAAGCTTTCGGCTCATGCCTGAGGTACCTTTTTAGGGGTCCAAGGACCACATTGAGGCTCGTGCTTTGGTTTGCCATTGGTTACTTGGACGTCGAGCAGAAAGGCTTGTTTCGTTGATCTGATAACAGTGATAAGCGGTGCTGCTGATTAATGAGATGAGGCTCAAGTCAGGTACAGTCCATGTTGATCAGTGGCTCTTTTCAGTGAAGATTGTAAACTTATGGGGTTGGTGATCGTCTAGTGTAATGATACTATCGCCAATGAGGAGGCTCAGTGCTTATAGTAGGACTCCATTAAAAAAGTGAGAAGCTGCCTGGCGGGTTAGATCGAAAGGCGAATGAGGCGAGGAAGTGCTCATCCAGCCATTCTCAAGATCTACGGCCAGATCGCAATGTCTTCTGTCAAATGTTTCTAATAATATCATTCAAGTTCGAACTCACCTACCCTGAACCGAGTTGTACCACAAGCCAACTTGTCCATTGGTAGCACCCATCTGTGTCTTAGGCTACAAAATAAAAATCAATATCCTAAATACTATGGTCTACATAGCATAAGCTAGTCTACCGATTTCGTCCCCTATGCTTTTAGCGGCGAATATGTCTGATACCCTGAGGGCGCTCAAGTATCCCACATAGTAGGTATTGTGGAATATGCAATTACCATAATAGTAAACCTTGTATAATATAAAGACAACTTGCCAGCACCTGATACGAAGTGATGATGACGCGTTATTATCAATATCGGTTCGGCCGATCTCCATCGACTTGTCTTTCAATAAACACACGCTGGCAAACCACTCTCTCCACTACGGATTCAACTCTTGACCAACAACGTCCGAGCAAAGACATACACACAGAGCTCCATAGTACCAGTGCACTCCACACAAGGACCACTCAATGCAAAGAATGCCAGATACGCTTGGAGCTTGCTGCTCTCGGACCATGTAGAGGCCTTGAATATATCTGGGTGCCACTTTGTATATGACGAGAACCTTGGGTAAACGATGTCATGATGATGTCTAAGCTTCAGTGCCTTTCTTGCAATCCGAAGATGTGTTTTGATGAAATGCACTTTTGCTTCTATCATGCAAGTAAACATGTGTACATGTGATAATGAGGAATATCGACAGTCAAGAAGTAACGTCAAGCAAAATATCACCCAAACCCAAGGTTGGAATATGATCTTATCTTAGGCGGCTAAACACTGCACCAATTCAACTGTATTTTGACATAACTCACTCCCCATACTATTTAGACATCTATCAAAACGACGCCCGTCAAAATCATGATATCTCAATGCTCGCGTCTACACAACCGCTCATCTATCCACAAACACACTCAAAATTTTACACGGTAATCACACATGCTCTAATCGTGCCAAGAAATGTACAGCATGATGCCAGCACCAACAGCGACGGCTGAGAACTGGACGACCATGTTCTTGAACTCCTTGGCCTTGTTGGGGCCAGTCTCGAGAAGCTCAGGAATGACGGCAACGGTTCCAACGTAGAGGAACGTACCAGCAGTGAAGGGAAGAAGCATGTCACCCCATGTCTGTCATCGGTTAGTAATTGGTCACTAAGCAAAGTCATTGTTGAACTTACAAGGCTGGTTCCCCAGATACCATCGTGACGACCCATGGGAACATCGCTATCAGGGCTTCCGAACTCCTGGATAGCAATACCAATCAAAGTTCCGATAAGAGCTCCAATGGCGGTAATGAACTGTGAGCCCATGGCAGCTTTCTTGGAAAACCCGGACTGGATAAGGAGTGCAAAGTCGCCAACCTCGTGGGGAATCTCATGGAAGAAGACTGCGACGGTGGTGGTAGCTCCAATGGTAGGCGAGGCGTAGAAACTGGCAGACATGGCCAAGCCATCGGTGATGTTGTGAGTAAAGTCGGCACTTGACATGTTAGCAAGGTTTACGATAGGTCAAAGTTATGAAATTCGGGAACGTACATGAGGTTGAGGTAGCCACCCAGCTTGACGCTGGGGTTGATTTCCTTCTCAGGCTTGTCAACGGCATTAGTGACAACAGCGCCCTTATCCTCGTTGGCCTTCTTGCGAGACTTGACGGCGCCATCCGTACCATCAACACCTGAAGAGATAGCCTTATCCTCACTGTGAGAGTGGGAGTGCGCATCACCATGTCCGTGAGAGTGGTCATGACCAGCTCCACCCGTGGCAATTCGAAGGCCCTTGTCCATTGCGACAAAGGTCATGAAACCCACCAAGATACCCAATCCAAGAATGAGGTTGCGGTTAGGCTCAACAAGCACGAACTTGACAGCCGCATCATGGTCTTCACCAACAAAGATTTCAGGGAGCAGATGGAACAGAGTATCACCGAGAAGACCTCCCACAGCAAAGGCAACCATGACAGACAGAGAGGCGGGGTCAATGTTGGTCGGGCAGAGGGCGAGGAGGAAGTTGGGAGGGCCCGAGATGTAAAGGGTCGCGAGGAGGGCGTTGACGGCAGGAGTGCTAGGGAAGAGGACGGCAAAGGCACGCGCGGTTAACGACGAAGGAGCGGCGGCATGATGGGCGTGCTTGACTGAGTTGAGTTGCTGGACAATGGGACAAGTCTGTAGGAATTGATGTCAGCAAATGGTGTTTTCTCCCAAGGGAGATCTCTCCGGCTTACCTGGAGTTGAGTATCAAGTTCTTCGAGGCTCATGTTATCGGTGTTGACACCGGCAACAGCCTCTGCATGGTGATGATCATGGCCATGGCCTGCGTATGCGAGACCGACAAGAAGAGCAAGACAGACAGCCGTGGAAACGACGCTCTTGCGAGTGAGCGCCATGGTAGCTAGTAAGCTTAGTAGGTAGTAGCTATATCTGTCCTTTACAAAACAGGACAGATTAGACGCTTCCGTTAGAAAGAGGCGTATGAGAAAAACACGAAACGAGCGAGAAGAAGAAGAATATAGTCTTGTACAGAAGTTGAAAGGATGACGAATTCCAAGTTGAATATTCACAGCTCAACTCGACTTGTAATGGGTCAAGTCAAAGTTGAAGCTGGAAAACGGGGATGAATTCCTAGAATAGGTCTCTAGTCCAGTTGTTTGGTAGATCGAGACTAGGCCAGGGGGAGGGGCCTTGGGACGCCAAGTGCGTTTCAAGCCAATCAAGACTCTGTCCCCAGCTCTGAGGGCTGAAGCCTCCACTTGATGCAGGGGAGCTCCAGAGCTATTGACTCCCTGTTAAATTGAACCTGTCTACCTGTCATTCGGCGACTCTATTCCGAGACCCTTTACAGACCAGGTCACGCGACTGCTATCTATCGCCCTTGAGCATCTCCCTTTCTAGTCTAATTCAAGGTCAACTATCTGTTTCTTATTTAATGATTGGGAACTCATCGATTTGCTAATAAAATACTATCATAGTCATAAACACGCTCAGTATCATGATAAACCGATAAAGCAATGTATGCTCATGTTCATATATTCAAATATGCTCTATGTACGTCCGAACCCATATGCTCATTACTAACTTCATAACATTTTATCCAAAACTACAAATCATTCCAAAGCCACCGTGTTATCATAGCAAAGCAGCGGCAAGGATAACGGCAACAGCAGCAGCACCCATGGAGTTGAGCTGCTGAGCACCGCTACCGGGCACAGGTGTAGTCGCAGACCCAGCACCACCACCAGTGCTAGAACTGGAAGAAGGAGTGGCCATCAAAGTAGTGGAAGTTCCACTCGCAGCAGGCACAACAGGAATGGTTCCGTTCGGGCTGTTGACTGCAAAGGAAGGGCTCACAAAGCGGTGCTCAACGTTGCTAGACTGGTCGTCACTGCGACTGACCAAAGTACCCTTCTTGCTAGCGGAGCTGCAGCTGAGATCATAAAGAGGCTTCTCGGTGAGTTCAGAGCCAATGACTCCAAAGCTGGGGTTGGGAGTCTGAGGGGCGGAATCTTGAAGAGTGTACCACCAGACGTTGATGTCTCCGAACATTGGGCAGCCAACATCCTCGTAGAATGTTCGGGCGTTCTCGAGCGATGGAACACCTTTGCCAACAGTCTTTCCACTAACAGGCCATCCAGTCTCAGTGACCCAGATCGCCTTGCCATTGGCAGCAGCCTTGACCTCGTTCCAGGCCGCCTTGAAAAGGGTTGCACCTTCGGAGATGGGGTTGTTCTTGGTGTCCTCGAAGTAAGGGTAGGCATCCATACCGAGCCAGTCACAGGCCTCGATGACAGCGTTGTTGGACGCATTGGCGTAAGCGGTCCATGTGTCGACGTGGCCGATAGGCACAGACTCAAGGCAAGTGCCCTTGATAGCGCTGCGAGTCTGCTTGATGTAGTCGACGAGGACGGCGGGGTCGGCGCCGGGGTTCTCATCGTTCTTGAGACCAGTGGGCGAGATACGGTAGAGATCCTCACTTCCGACAGAGATACCAGCGACGAGACCATCGAGTTGGTCACAGTACTGGTCGACAGTGTTCTTCAGGGCGGCAATCTCGTTGGCGAAGCCATTGCCGGAGGCCCAGAGACCAAAGAGGAGGCTAGTCTTGGTCTTGATAGCGGCAGGAATGGCAGAGATGGGCTGGTTAGGTGTGCCGCCCTGAATCATGGTGTAGAGACGAGCGCTGGTGAAAGCACCGTCAGTGCCTTGGAGGCCAGCAGCAGTGTTGAATTCGTTCTCGAAGTCGGACTGAGCCTTGGCACTGCCGTCTGTAAAGGTAGAACCGTAGTTAAAGCCCTGGAACGCAGCGCTGGCAGAGCCGGCTACGGCAGCCACGGTAAGAAGGCTGTTGATGGAAGGCATTATGGATGATGTATGCGAATTGTGATATTAAGATGTAAAAAGATACAATGTAATATGCCTTGATGAGAGAACTTGGGCTACTAACGAATGTATCCTGGTGGGAACAGAGAATAAATAAGAAGAGCACACGGGAAGAAGAGGGTAAGGAATTGAAAAACAACAATAACTAGAGAAACAATGTCTTATTATTAAGAATCTGATCCAGCCGATGAATGAGGCGACGGGACAACGAATACACATACTGCTTACACATGCAGGTACACGCACGCACTCACGCAAAGCCCCGATCGATGCAAGACTTTTCCCAGGGGTAGGTACTTGAGAGATACTCAGCTTCCCAACGGTTTATGTCCCATAAACTAGTGGCGATATATGTTCATCAAAAGTCACACAAGCACTAGATCTCGGTCGTTGAGGCAGTTTCCATCCACATGGAACTAGTTAAGAAGAAGTCATAGATTTTAAGGAAAAGTCTAACACGCCACCTGCGGGATAAAAGAAAGAGAGAGAACAAAAACTAGCAAGATATCTTTTCCTGGGCAGTTGAACCCGATCTGGGAAGTGTCACTTTCGTTACACTGTGTTCAGGGGCCTAAAATGTATGGTTAAAGACAGTGTGATAATGAGGTGTCATGTAAGTGAAAAGTGTACAGTTAGGTTTGCCTTCGTGGATATCCGATCTGCGCTACAAAAAGTCAATCCAGCCAAGTCTGCGAGTTTTGCCGAAAGAGCCGTTGGATCGTTGGCCGTTTTTTCTACTGTAAGAAAAGAAGTTTATTACGTGTGAGGGAATTGTAAGAATCAAACCGAGTCAAGTTGATGCCCGTGGAATGGAAACTCATCTGCACAGCAACCCCGGATACAGCAGCCGAGCCTGAAAATAGCAACACCGATCAATCGATCAATCAATGCCTGCTACCCCAGGAAAGAAGAGCTCCGGGGATGAGCTCCGCGTCTTGGCGAATGAGACTAACAAGAGGGGAGAACTTGACAGGCGGCTCGTAAGGTACGGCAATAATGTATTGTAGGGGTGGTCAGGAACATCACATACGATTCTTGGGTTCAAAGACAGTTAATAGTTCATCTATTTGAAAATGAACATAACATAAACCCTTTGGAATTTAAAAATCATCAACATATCTCATCTATTTCTACCTTTGTTACGGTAAACTTGTCTGGACCACAAGCTCAAGTTGATGGCATGATGAGGCGTCAAGACGTTTCTTTAAGTGGACAGAAGAGAACAAAATACGAGTCAAGTACTACTACTATCTCCAGCTGAATGAGAGTTACATGCAACCAAATGTCCAACTCGTTTTTTCAGCTGTGCGACATTTTTCTATCTCTGTATTCGTCACACGTGGGTCGATGTCAACGTGGACCACAGACTCCAACTACCTCTCGATCGTATTCATGTGCTGTTTCTAGTATCATCGAATGTTGGCTGTTGAGACATGTCCCAACCGAGCTATGAGTCTCTGGAAGTACGGATATTTCCCGGTAATTTCTGATATTCATTGACTTGGTTGGTTCTCTCAGAACGGTCGATCTAGGGCGGCCTGAGAAGCTGTGATCACAGTGGTCTCGGATTTTGTACCATCAGACTCGGTTTAAGTCTGTACACCGGAGCACAAAGTTTGAGACTGCGTGCAAAGTAACGAGACGTTCGTCATGTCAGACGGAGAAAGTGCTATACGGACCATGTCGTACTTGTGTGATATAGCCTCTTCGATATAACATGGATCATGATATTCAGAACGGCAACGAAGCTGTATTGTTACATTCAACGAACAGATAAAGATAGGATCGTCGCTACGCTGGCCATTCATGCCATCGTCACTCACCATCAGACTTCAAGGAAGCAACATATCAAAAAGTCGTCGACAAAAGAACAAAAAGAAACATCCGGGAGGCGTTGGGATTGCTCCCGCCAGGGCTTGAACCTGAGACCTTCGCATTACCGAACACTCGGAATGAAGTATTAGTACGACGCTCTAACCAACTGAGCTACGGAAGCCAACCGGATGAATGAGCAGATGACCCGCTCTTGGTTGTTAAGCAGAGATCGTTAGAGGAGATCAACAAGGTACCTAGGTAAGCAAGGAATCTTGACGATGGATGGTAGCAGCAGCCAGCAGGTCAAGATTGTCGAGCCGATGCTGACACGAAAGGAAGAATGATTGGTTCTTTCCTGTTAGGCATGGGTGGGTTGAATAAGTGAGGCAGGAAGGAACCACCCTCCGCTGTAAACTCAAACCGAGGAAAGAGCAAGCCATATGCAAGCCTCAGCTGCGTGTACCCGTAAAGAAAGGGAAGGGAAGGAAGGCGCGTGGCTAACTCTAACCAGGATATTCAGGGTCCATCTCTGAAATAGAATCGTCCCCATCAAAGAATCCACCTTCAACAATGCATCAAATACGAGAAAGGAGAGAGGCCTCTTTCATAAACAGTACAAACATAGAAACATCGATGATTAAGCAACCTACTAACCTACTAACCTACCAACCTGCTACTGTACAGTCCGCAGGGGTTACAAATGTAAATTTCCACTTTTATTTTTGTAGCTACGTACCTTACAGTTAAAACTTTAATTTTTAAAGATAAAATACTAAAAAGGTCTAAATAGATAAATATTCTAATATAAATAGAATTAAATAAGAGAAATAATAATATATTTATTTTATTACTATTTAAGAAAATATAGAAATATATTTATTAATACTGATTTATATATAGAATCCACAGTAGCGATATACTGACTTTACATTTGTAACCCCTGAGGACTGTACTGTACAGTACTGTAGCTAGCCGCTTTTCTGCATGTTTCACACGCGTTCACTGTTGATATGTTGAGTGGCTGACGTTGAATCCCTGCAGAACCGGTTTTCCCAGCCAAGAAAAGAAACAAAGCGTACCCCTGTATCAAGGGTCAGTGACGCAAGCGCTTGCTCTCTGATTGGCTTGTTTCGGAAGTGGTCTTTGTTTAAGGCCATGATTTGCAAGGCGATGCGCTCATACACGAGATCCCCAGAACACCGACTTGGCGTCTGATTCTCTGGTCCTTGGTAAACGTCTTTAAGAGACGTCTCTACGCGAATCATGGCTGTTAGGTATGGGCCGTGCACTGATTTTTCGCTCTTGTCGTGTTGCATCATTGGTGTCCAGGGTTCACCGCAGTACTTTAAAACTTAAGCTACCTATATATCCCCAGCCTCCATCACCGCCAACGTCAGCCCTTTACCAGACGTTTGTTCACCTACTAATCTATTTACTTAAACTACTTAACTTGACCTACCAACCTACTCTGTACTTGGGGAGAAATCTCACTTCTCGACCCTCCCTCTCTACTACTCAAAACACCACCCTTCTGTAGGACCACAGTTCACAAACCGCAACCATGTTATCGAGGTTCTTCGTTCTTTTCCCCATGGTGTTATCCATGGTGGCCTTCATTCTCTCCATGCTGTGTCTATTTGCTGGCCACAAGGAAGGATTCATGGAGGATTACTCTGTCGCTCGAGTAAGTCCTAGTCAACCTTCCAGACACTAATGTTCTTATACTGACCAACATAGCTCAACACTTCCATGATTGGCCATAATGTCCTTGACACTGATAATAGTGCTTCTACCAACGACAACAAAGACGATGATGGCATCTTTGGCGCAGTCAAGGGCAAGTGGAACGAAGTCAAGGACGATATCAAAGGAAAGATCAACGATGTCACCGGTGATATCGCCGACGAGTTGGCCGACACCATTGGTATCTCTGAGTGGTACTCGATCCACGTTATGGCTACATGCGATGGACAATACAAGCCCAATGCCACGAGCCCTGGTGCTGGTTTCAACGTAACCAACTGTACCAACTCTGCACCAGAGAGTAAGTACCACACAACCCCAATAGCAGCTGCGACAGTATCTAACCCTCTTAGAACGATTCAACCTTACCGAAATGCTCGACAAGCAACTCTCAGTCGGACCCTTTGATCTGAGCCTTGCAGACATCAACTGGCCCGATGACATCCAGGACTCCCTTGACCTTCTCAACACAGCCCTTTTCGCCACATTCATCTTGTACGTCATCGCAGTAGGCCTCTCTGGTCTCGCCATGCTCACCTCGCTGGCTGCCTTCTTCCTCTTCTCCCGCCGCGGTGTCAACGCTGTCAACCTTGTCATCGCCGGTTTGGCAGCTCTCGTTCTCCTTATCTCCAGCATCCTCGTTACAGTAGCTGGTAAGAAGGGTGTCAACAAGCTCAATGACGTTGGTGACGATGTTGGAATCTCCGCTTCTATCGGCAAAAAGTTCCTTGGCCTGACCTGGGCTGCTGCTGCTCTCATGATCGCTGCTACCATCTACTGGTTTGTGCATCTCTGCCTCATGCGACGTGAGAGAAAGCGAGAGTGGAAGCCTCGCAAGGGCAGCTACTAAAGTTAGACGGAGAGGAATTTGGGAACTTACGACGACTAGACTGATGGATTGATGATTGGTTTTTTTTTGTTAACCAGAATGGGGTTGCGACTATGATACCAAAGCGTTTTTATTTTCCTTTTGCAATCCTACAGAATGATTCCCTCGTCTTTTTTCTTTCTCTATTATACAGATTAAGAGAATGACATATACATAGATACTTATTATAGTAATGCGATAGCAGGCCTATCCAATATTTTACTCCTGTATGTCAATACTCGCAGTACATGGTGTGAGTAATGGTCTGGTAGATACCAGAAAGTGCACGCATGTTCTCTCCATTAAGTGTGTAGTGATATAAAACAAGTTTTTGGGCACTGCAAGGTTGCAATATCGCCAGGAACGGGCGAGTCATACATGCACCGTAATGCAACTGACGTATACAGCAGATGACAGTTGCAGAGCTTCAAATTCGCACTCAGGCACGCGGAATTACGCAGTGAAGGGTATCATGAAGCCCTGCTCTAGAAAGCAGAAAGACTGTATTCTAATGCTTGCCCCTGAAATCCCGAAATATTCTGGCTCTATTGCTTATGTCGCCTCTAACTGAAGATATGACCATGAAAAAAGAAGTATTTGTCTTGAGGGATAGACCACTCAGTTATCAGACACTGAAGTTGGCTATTTATCCTGCAGTTCTTATCGACTGTGCCACAACTCTCTTGTGAAATGCTTGAAAAGATAGAACATTACTTGGAAAGGTTCACAGAAGAATTCATTGGTATCAGGATAGTATACTATCATGATCATTCTCTTTAAGGTTAGCAATAGCTTTGGCGAGTCTCATCGAAGAGTTGTTTCGTCCACTGACTCATACGATTCCAAGTAAATTCCTCCTTTAGTTGCTTTGCTCAGCCTGCCACCCAGTTTCTGAGTTGACCCTTTTCATTTTCAAAACATCCATACCTAATGATACCTTTGGATTTATAAGGCCATCTCCGCTTCTATCAGCATCTGGGAGAGACTTTGACATAAACACTTCGGTTATAGATCAACTAGTATCAACAACGAGCCTTTCACAACATGCCATTGCAACGAGTCAACCAGCCGTAGATCTTAATTCAAAACTACCTTAAGTGTTTGCAAGAAAGGAACCACATGCCATGGTAATTACTGCAACCCTAGCAGTCAAGCTAGCTCTTAGGACCATGGTGATCACACGGTCCTCATCAACTGCCGGGCGTCTTTCATCGTGCGCATCACAAAGTGGATAGTGCATAATCTTATTCAATCACTTGACTACGGTGAAAAGAGCATGTAACATCAAGATGTTGTTCGATTTGGTCAATTAACCTATCAGCTTACAAGCATCTATATCTTCCTCCTTCGAAGTGGACAGCTACAAGCCGATCATCGACTTTGCCCACCCACTATCTATTGATGTTGTTGTGCCATCGCAAGATATCTATTATTTCATGCAATCAACCACTCTCGCGCCAAGCTCGATCCCAGGTTGCCAGGCTGTGTGTCTGGGCACCTGAATGCAAAAGCAAATCCTAGTTGCTCAAATCAAACCCCTTTTCCCCGCCTCCCATAAACCCAGGCTAATAGAAAGCAAAATGGTCCCCTCATCGCACAGACAAGGAAAACAGTACCGGCTTCCCAATGAATGACAGTGCCTCTTGTGCACGAAAAGGGTCCGGATAAAGGATACTAGCTCCCTCACTAATAAGTGGTAAATCAAACGCGTCGAGTCTTCCAGTACTCTCAAACTGGCGGTCGACGCGGGGTATCAAAAGTTGCGGTATATGTAGTCGAGAAAAGAAATCCTAGTAAGGAACTTAGAATGCGCCATGGTCATCAAGGTCGTGTAATACATCAAGAGCGAGTCGCATGCCCAAGCCAGTCATAGTAAGCAGTTTTAAGTGTTTTTCCTTGTCAAAAGAAGAGTCCGCATCGCTTTTTGTGTTTTCTGATGTTTTAAAGGGGTTTCTTGGTTTTTGTTGACAATCGTGATAAGGAAATAGACAAGGAGTGACTGAGGTCAGTTGAGAGAGTAAGGAAATGAAAGGAGTGTGATGTGTCTGATCGACGGTGATTAATGTTGCGGGGGAGTCTTCTTCTGGAATGGTCAAAACTTATTTCAGCTTTCAAATAGCTGGCAGGACGTGGCTTCCTCGCCTTTCTGAGCTCCCTTTGGCATCAACAGATGCTCGGGGAGTGATATCAAGTAGTTTGGCACTCCCAGCGCTGAAGTTGCGTACGTGACCTCTGCTCAGATTAACGCTTCTAGCGTCCTGTACATTGGCAAGCTCTTGCGATGGGGAAACAGGGGATGTCGGGCTCTCTTCTTCCTCGGATTCGATTTCGAGAAGACCCTCATGGCTCTTCATAGTCCACCTGTGCACCACCTTGGGCTGGGAGCCAACTGCTCCCCACTTCATCTCCCCATCGTCCACAATCTCTTCTTCGTCGCTGCTAGGGCGTCCTTCACCAGAATGGTTTGCCATCATATCAGGGTTTGAAGATCTTCGGGGGGTGAGTCTAGTCATATAATCATCCTCGACGATCCCGAGGTCTTCGTCCGTGCTGTTGGTTGGGGAATCGATGTTGTTCTCGTTTTGCTCGCGTTCATTAGCACGTCGAATGCTGTCACGTATCGCAGCACGTCGGCTGTTAACGTTTCCTGAAAGCCATGAGCCCTCAGAATCGATAGACGCAAGTGACATAGACATGCCAGCCTCAGGAGACGGCGAAACATGAACCCTTTCCATTGTTGACGGAGTAAGGCGATTGGTTTCGATAGATCGGTGGCCCGACGTTGGCGTGTCATATCGCACACCGATGGAACGCAGCTGTTCCATTTCGCGAATCTTTTGTTCAGTGAGAACAGGCATTGGGGGCTCGGCTTCGGGGGATTGTACGCGTGAAGCTGGTGGTGATAGAGGCATCTCAGGCAAGTCCTCCCGGAAGCGAGATCGGGTCCTCTTTGGAGCGCCGGTGCTGGGCTTTCGAGATAGGTAGTTGGCACCTGAAGAGTTGGTTGAGTCGTCACCCTCGAGCTTAGCGAGGGCGTAGGCCTGAGCCTGTGCTCTCGACTGGGCTGCCGCCGCCTGCATTTCTTCTCGGGAAGTGTTGGCAAAAGACGACGGTCCTTCACGTCGTTGTCGTTTACTGCCAATCCGTAGGAATGCCTTGATAGAGGCAAAACCGTTTTTACTACTATCAGAGTGGTAGGAGGGTCGTCTTGGAACATGAACATCCTCCTCGTCGATTGTCTCTGGAGGGGGAGATACCATCCGATCTCGATCAGACCGAATGGTCGACCTCGATCGGGATTTTGCTGATCGCAAAAGGTCGGAAAATCTGTTTCCAGGCGAAACACTTCCCACCTCTTCCGACGGCGGCCGTACAGAGGCTGTATCTTTTGTGACAACTTCCTCCATAGTTGCTGGTTGTTCGGAAGTGACCGTATCTGTGTGGTGGAGGGCTTCCTCCGCCCTCGTAGAAGACTCAAGGTCTTTCTCGTCATCAGTAATATCCATAGGCTCTGGATCTTCAGGTTTGGTATCCACTACGACAGCAGAGGCGGGCTCGATTCCTAGGCCAACCAGCTCACGGCCCAAGACACCTCGTTCGAGATTCTGTGGCGGAGGTGTGCCTGCCTTCCTAGCCTGAATGTCGTCCTCTTGTTGTTTTTCTGCTCGCCGTGTGATCCGTCGTTCCATCCTTTGTCTCTCCTTCTGCTTCTTGAACTCCCGTCGTCGGTTGTCCAATTCCATGAGTTCCCTGAGATCGCGGGCGTCGAGGTCGTCAGCAAAAGAATCGATACGCCTGTGCGATCTCGGGTTCTCTTCAGGAATCGACTCTTGTTCCAGGAGCTTCTTTCGTAATGATCCTTGTCTGTGAGGTGTTGGCAGATGAGGTACCGTCCATCGCGCATTTGGTGTATAGCGAAGTGTCGGCCGCGGGGCAAGAGCAGCGAGAGCAGACACTCTGTATGAACCCAATTCCGAATCGGAAGAGAAACTGGAGTGAATTGAGCCGGGGACGGGGAGGGAGATGTCGGAGTCACGGCCAGCTCGCTGCTTGCCAAACCTGCTGGTTTTTGACCGTTTGGAATCCCTCTTCATGGGCCTGCCAGAATTCCATTGCTCAGTAGCAGGCCGGAGGGGCACAAAGTTACTCATTGCCTTGATTTCAGCCTCCCTGTTGCGTTCTTCCTTCCTCCTCTTACTTCTTTGTTTTCTTGTTGCTTGACGGGTAGGACGCAGTGTGGGTGTGCGGTCCCATAGTCCAGTGTGCTCTTCCAGGTTACCAGTAGTCATTGTTCGGCCGGTTCGTTCGGGGGCTGGTGAGCCACGTCGGACTCGTTCGTTGCGAATATCATCCTGGCGCCCCGGAGAGAAGCTGTATTTTCGGGTAACTTGTTGGGGTTTAGGAGGCTCGGTACGTCGCTTCTTCAGCCCAACTTTGGCCCCTTCGTTGTGAGGCAGCGGCGTGCCCTCTACATCTGAGAGGGCAGCACCGCTGCGGGAGCGCTTGCGGCTACTCCGGCGTCGAAATGGCCAAAGGGCCATGGTTCCAATATCGTTACCAAAAACTGAGAAACTGAAGCTAGTTGTGGTAGGCCACTATCGTCACCGGTGTACAGTCGAGATCGTCTAAATTATATCGGATATACGAGGGCATCGTGGAGTCGTCAAAACGGTCGAACCAAGCTGGTCATCAGGAGAAGTGAAAGTGAGCTGCAGGGTCGTATCGAACGGCTCGCTGCGCTGGTGGGCTTGAAGGCCGCAAAAAACTACCTATACGGGATGATGGGCGAGGGGATCTTGTCGATGATGAGACAAGTACAGCTGCTGCAGTGGCAGTCGAAATAAGTGGTGATTGTGTATGTAGAAGAATGCAAGTAGTCGTGGGTCGTGGTTGTCGAGGGTGTTTGACTGCGTGGCGAAACGTGTGTGGTGTGAATGTGATCAAGTGCTCGAGGAAGCAGCGAAGCGCAGAAGCAGAAGCAGAGCAGATGCTAGGTAATTAAGGTAATTGTGTACCTAAGGAGCAGCAGGTGCTGGCTGGCTAATCCTTGGCTTTGCTATGACTGGGACTGGGACTGGGTGTGCGTGCGTGCGGATTCCCGGGGGCGGGACAATTTTTCAGGGCACCGGGGGTCGGCAAGGAAGGGAAGGGAATGGATCAGAGCCAATGAATAGTCGGGAAATGCTGCAGTTTGAGTGGAAAAGAAGAAGTCGACGTCAGGTTTCGGAGAGAGCAGAGACACAGGAAGGGCGGGAGAGGCCCACAGCCACTGATTGAATCTCGTTTTTCTTCTTGGTCCCTTCGCAAGCTAGAGTGCTATAGTGCGGTACGTACTCCTTTTTTCTCTCCCCTAGACCTTCTAACCCATAACCCATAACCCTCAGACCTCAGACCTCAGACCTCAGACCCTCCAGAGGATCAAAAGCCCCCCAGGTACCCCCTTGTCAATGTGGCAATGGAAAGGGTCCCGTCACTCTGGAGCCATTTCAACGGGTCTCTCTTGGAGGAAGTGGAACTTGCAGCGCGAACTTACGAGGTACATACATATGTAGCGATACAAGGGCAGTCGATGGGCGTCAGTGCCCGACCGGCAACGTCCAGTACCTGTACATACTTGCTGGCGGGGACTTTCAATATCTAGGTACCTACCTACCTACCTATCTCATGGACGTTTATTAGACTACCGACTGATGAGGTGGCGCCCAGCATACTGAAAGATCTGACAAGGGCCCGCTGAGTTGACGACGTTGGCGTTGGCTACCTCTGCGTATCTAGGCTAGGTGCTTCCGGGCGGGCAGTCTCGTAATGAGAGTGACGGACAGACATACAGGCAGGCCAACACCGCAATATTCGGTGGAACTCGTAATGGAGCAATGGAGCACGGATAGGACAAGCGAGAGCTACAATGCACAACAATCGATATGTACATGTACGCAATGAACCGCTCGCTACTGTACCAAAGCTCTCGTGATCTACTTTTACCTGGCCTGATGGAGGGGCCGGATGGATGAATGAATCGCATCTCAAAGTCAAATATTGTGCAGGAGGAGGTGGTCATCGACTTGACTCGTCAAAACTGCCCGTTTATATGCAATGAGGGGCACAATGACAAACGAGGAATTACCCGTTATTGGTCAAGGCTGCATTTGTATTAATTGGAGGTGTTGTTTGTTTTCATGTGGAAGCAAACCAAAAGCCATCACCAGAGCGAAGCACCAATGGCATGGAGATGATGTAAAAGGCGGGGAGAAACTCCCAAGACACCACGATTCATGGCACATTTGATACCTACCTAGGTAAACTAGTCATTGACAGTTGTACTCGTATTTCCATCTCTAGATCAATATTCGAGATGAATCCATGTTACCATGCCATGCCATGCGTTGTAGTCCATGCAGTTATGCTTCTAGAGCACAGGTCAGGCAGGTAACCCTTGTTCATTGTTCTGGTCAGTCCAGTTCAGCCCCTGGTCGGTATTTGCGTCCTGAGCAGAGGCTGGGCAGTCTTGGCAGCCCAGCTAACAGTCCAGTAGCCGCTACGTTAACTCTGTAGGGAGTAGCGGATGCTATTTTGGCCGTCTTTGAAGGAATTGCATGAAACAAACAGCACATAGAGAATACAAGTGCGGGCAATGCCTTTGTGCTTTGTGTCACGAGCTCGAAATAACATTCGTCTGATAAGCATCGTCTCGACCTCTAGAGACGATGAATGATTCCTTGCTTGGCATCATTAATTAGTAATTAATAAAGCTCGAGAGAAAAGATGGACCCCCTCGGATCTTCCATCCGCAGGGAGCCATCGACGATCGTCGCCCTCGCCCTCAGGCTCAGGCTCAGGCTCAGGTCTCCTCGCATGGTAGCATGCATACATATTGACTACTAATAACTAGAGCTTGGAGGGGAGCTCATTACTCAACGTCACGTCTCATCTTACTTGAACCTCTTTCCCATCTTAGCCAATGGTACAGTAACGTCCAATGTTTAGATTGGCCAATTTAATATCACAACGGACAATGGGGTGTCAAGGAAACATAGAAATGCACGAGTTGATGGCATTGCCGTTCCTCCAACTCGAGAAAACGGTATGCTCACGGGAACAAACTTGCTTCGGTGCTGGACTCCTAATCCGTGTACGATCTTCTACAACCGTTCGCCACGATTGCAAGCCACAATTGATCAATTCAACTTTTTAGACTTTGTGGGAGTCTCTGATTTGACAGGATCGAGGTAAACGCCTTTTCCGTCTCGTAGTGGAAAGACATTGATTGACTGGCACATGTCAGGAACTTTTTAATCCCTAAATCTTGGGGAAATATCCCTAATCACAAAATATTGGTCTCGTGAGGTTTATTGACTGGACTACAAGCGCTGCACTGGCTTGCACTATCCGTTAGCAACTAACAACTACCAACTACTACTACTCTGTAGACACAAGCTCAAAGGGCATCGTCTCGCCCTGTCCGAAGATCTCGTTCGCCGCCATGCGATCGGGCTTGTTACGCCAAAATAAAAAAAGCCCCCTCCCCACCCCTTGCTGTTGCTTTCCAGCATTCGATAGACTAGCTTAGCTGTTGGGCTTAGGTTGTCTCACAAAACCACCCGGTACAGTTGCTCGTCTCCCTCTTCTGTCCCTTGGGCTCGCTGACTGCTCCCCATTCGAGAAAAGCAATGTTGCTTTCACAAATGCTGTACTGTACGCACAGTAGCTGCCAATTGAACACTCGCGCATAGCACGTTGCAATTGAAGCTGGGACTTGGATTGACAAACGATACCTACATACATCCAGGTATCCCGTACCCTTGTCCATCTTTCAGGTACCTGTACCTGTACCCGTGTACTACTATACCTCGCATCAGGACGAGACAGGACAAGACAAGACAAAGACCCACGCAGCTTGCGCCGTTCCTGCGTGTTTCTTCGTATTCCAGTTATCTTTACACTCTGCTTTCTTGAATCCCGACATTTGGGTTCTTGAGAGCCTGTCTGGGCCTTCGTATCCGCTACCCGAATGCTTAGAAAATGATGACTGTTGAGGCACATGGTCGACTTCTTATTTCCAGCCACTTTCATCTTTGTCTTGGCTCCCAGGAACCTGACCATCCATCATCGCATCTCGCGTATATCACCGAGATTTAGACAAGTTTATTAGTGAATGTCAGGCACGTACATCAACAACCAACAGATACGTATGGTCAGTCACCGTATTGAAGGAAACCCCCCTGCAATACTACATATGCTGTATCTACTAATGTACAGAGTAATGTCATCACCAAACGTTGAGCTGAGTCGTCAGAAAATCATGGGTCTTTCCACCAAGAACATGGCATGGCGGCATGGACAGGGTTATTTCCGAATCAAGTTTTCGTCCACTCTCCAGCGTCGATCCAACCTTAACGTGGACAGTCAAGCGTCATAATGGCACAGAGTTCCGGTTCAAATCTTCAGGAACAATTCAGGTTTCCTCAATGGCCAACAAAGTCAGTCAATCCGTCTCAGAAATCTCGACTTAGACGTTGACGGACGATGGTAGTAGGCTCTAACCGTCTCACAATCGACTTGTCATACATCATCGTGTCATGGTCTTGTTAGGAGTTTGTTCAGTACCAGTCACTCACTCGCTGTATTACGGAACATGCCTACCTACTATGTACAGATAGATACATAATACATACCTTGCTCTAACATTAGTAGCATCCCATCCTGCACTCTGCACTCCAACCGCGCGACCGTTGGAAGCGGGGAGCTCGGGCCTTGATCGTTTGCGAATCAGGGACCAGACGGGTTGATTTTGACTTCACCCATGCCTGCAGTTCCTGAATCGTGTGACATCTTCACACACTTCAGATATGAGATCACAGGGAGATCCCTGGAACCATCTTTTCGTTCCAGTCTATGACATCCATCTCAACAGACCCATCTGACGATACAATATCGACGAATGCCAGCATACTCTCACAAATTCATGCTGCAAGGACATGATCATACATTATCCTTGTTCATCAAAGGAAAAAAGATGACTCTTAGCGTTCCCGACGCCCGTCGCGGAAACAAAGTGGCGGCCCATCCCTCCATGATTTTAGCAGACACTGTAACTCGGGGGTTCCCTGTCCAAGGAAAGACTTCCCGTAAGGGACCATGCATGTCAAGCCGTGCAGGAAGGGACAAGGACTTCTTTTTCTGCTTATTTTTTCAATAATCAGGTACCAAAGACATGTTTGTGTTCCACCGCAAGCTGCACGGCATGTCGCTTCCCGTTGCCTACTTGATTCAATAGGTTTCTGACCAATTCCCGAACCAAGGGCTATTCAATGGGTCAGAATTGATGTCTTGAATCATGTTGCCTTTCGGTAAAAGTCAACGTCTATTAATTAGTTATTAGTCTTCTTCACTCCTTTGTCACAGTCCAGTCAATTTTGACATTGATAGCGCAGCCAACGTTTCGGCGTCCCCTGAGGCTGCGTTTCATTGGGGTACATCGCTTCTGGAGGTTGAGCCCTACAGCCAATCGATCTTTATGTTTCAATAGTGCTCCGATTTTAGTCCATTCTTTGCTTTTGGTCGGAACTTCAGATCTGTTCCCCCCCTTGCCAGGCACAGGCACAGGGCCACAGGTACAGGCAGGCTGAACGGTCACGGCGCACAATACCGGAAAGAGGACGGCTTGTTGGTCGTTTCAGGGGTACATTTGATGAAAAGATAAAAAAGCAATGAAACGGTCCGTGCTGGTTCGGATGTGATGATGTGCTGGTGTTCCGCCACGTGGATGAGAGAGATACATGCGTAGCAGTAGCAGCTGTGAATCTTGTAGGGAACGTGGGACGAAGAGTCTTTGAGGAACTAGACTGGGCCGATGACAAAAGGTTTTCTTTCAGAGCCCAACGGTAGCCGACAAAGTACTTACTGAAGCGAAGGCTTAGCAAAGAGGTAACTTGAGACGGTGCTTGTGACTGAACACCACACGTTGCAGCAAATAGATATCGCGGCAACTTGCTTCTTCGTGCTTGCTTCTGCTTGCATTATGTATGTGCTTCAGCCACGCAAAGTGAGTGAGTGATTAATTGACAGGCTAGAAAACGCACAATACGAGTTTGACGGCTGCAAGTGAGACGAAGCATTGCAGGACGGGCAGTCGAGCATCACCAACCGATCCTCGCCAATAATGTGACCGAGGTCCATCTTGACTATCCATCCATCTTTAGTAACGCATACAATATGGTGCTGGGCTGAGAGTTGCCCAAGGTGCCAATGCCTCAATGACATACTCTCATGTTCACCGAATGTGTACATTCATGGCTCCAGACGAATAAACAGACTTGGAAAATTCAAGGTTGAGAGTTGTCGTGGCTCAGGGCATTGCTTCATGTAAGCCTCAATATCCAGGGGTTGTTCTTTTAGGTATGCGACGCGAAAATTTCGTAGTTTTAGAATTCGACGAACAAAAAGAAACGACCGAGAAGAGGCATTTCATTTCCCAGATTAAGCCACCTCGCCGAGATGCGCATTTAAGCTTCATCTAAATGAAACAGCCCTGACACATCTTCTAGAACCAACTGTTGGGCACCCATGAAGTGAATCATCACGTGATGATGATCATCATGTTTCCACGGCAACAACGAATTGGCGATAAACACTTTCGATATTCGCTACAGGCTAACCCGAAGCGCAACCAGAGAAAAGGAAAAGAAAGGATATCGAGTTTCATTATAGCCAAAGACAACAGCAATCATGGCATACAATCCGCGAATGAGCATTATTCCGACTTCGCAGCAGAACTCACGCACCCGAAAGAAGGAGGAAGAGGCTGATGCTTTTATGCGCCTCCCCGACCGTGAGATCGTAGGCTGTATTACCGACATCGGCATCACCTTTACCGTCGCAGATCTCCAGAAACCAAATGCCGCCCATGTTCAGCAAATATTTGAATGGTTTGCCGAGCTTCTCCTCAATGCGACGCGCGAGACTGTCGAGCCGGCCATGCGTGCCGCTGCTGAGGACATCGCTGGAGAGTACGCAGATGTTATTCCTTCCGACACTCGCAACCTGATGGGCTTCTATGTGTCGCTGCGGAGGTTGTTATTCGAGTGCGGCATCACCGATTTTAGCTTCAACGATTTATACAAACCGACATACGATCGCCTGGTCAAGATCTTCAGCTACCTGATCAACTTTGTCCGGTTCCGCGAGTCCCAGACGGCTGTTATCGACCAACACTACAACAAGGCCGAGTCGACAAAGACACGCATCGAGACGCTATATGGAGAAAACCAGGAAAACGAGAGCCGACTGGAGGACATGAAGCGTAACCGCAAGGCGATGGAAGCTCAGGTCCAGCAAAAGACAATGAGAAACGAAGAGCTCAAGAAGAGACTCCTTGAGCTTCGAAGGAATCAAGAAAGGGTAGCTGCGCGACTTGAAGAGGCCAAGCAAAAGAAGGGCGAGCTCACTACTGCACTGGAACAAAAGACACACGAAAAGGTGACTTTGAAACAAGAAAGCACGAAACTGCGACCTTATGTGCTCCAGAGCGCCTCTGATCTTCAGGAGAACTTGGCCGAGTTGCGCGACATTCTTAACAACGACAAATCGCACATCGACGCCCTGGATCGAAGAGCACGAGCTCTTCAGACATCAACGGATTCTTTCTCAGTCGTCTCAACAGACGTTGCCTCATGCATCAAGATTCTCGACGAGATCGCCTCGGAATTGGCAAAAGAGGAGGAGGAGTTGGCACGGAATGCAAAGCAGCGTGATGCTCTTTCAGAGCGCAGTAACAATGCCCGTGAAGTTGAGCGCACAGAGACTATGCTGAAACGCCAATTGTCCAAGTGGATGGAGCGCACAGAAAAGCTTCGGGAGCAGAGCAATCACAAAGCTCATGAGGCCAAGGAGAAGATGCATGAACTCCGGGCGATTCACAGACAACTTACTGAGGAGCACACGGAAAAGGGCAAGGAGATGGAGGTTCGACGTGTCAGGATCGAGCAGACTGAGAAAAAGGTAAGCCATCTTGGTTCATTTTATGGCAAGGTTGCAGTTTGCTAACATGTGCATAGATGCTTGACTTGAAGGAGAATATTGAGAACGAGGTTCATAGTGCACACGAAGAGTATCGCAAGATGGAGGCACACATCAAGCTGTACATTGCTGAGATGGAGCAAGCCATTGCTTAGTTCTTCTCGTGCGATATTTGCTTTCTTTTTCTCTCGTGCTTTAGGTTACGGTTAGCGGCGATACTTGGAAATAGATACCACGGGATGGCGTTGGGAGAGTGTAATGATGATATGTTAATGTCAACGCTGATGTTTACGTCTATTTCAAGCATAACAAAGATGCAATGTTTCAATGACGGATTGGGATAATGAAGCACACAGTACATATTATGATATAAAGGATTGAACATAGCTTCTTATTATTGAAATGTTGGGATATGTCAGTCTTAATGATCCTCAACCTCGAACTTGAACCATCGATTCAAAACTTGTTTGATGCTGACAGTCCGCCCACTCCATGTTCCATCATCCCTTTTCGCAGTTCCATTTAATAAGGGTATCATTTCTCCTCCAAGCTGTCCTAGATCCTCATGTCCGCCTACACCTTTTGGCTCAATAACAGCTGCTTTGAACCCATTCCGTGACGCGGCATCGACCAGCAGCGCAGCGGTGTTCCCAATTCCTTGCGCAGACCACTCACTTGCGTCTCTATGAAGGGCCAGAAGGCCATATACCAGAAGAACAGGTGTACGAGAGTCAGGGGCGTGGTTTGGCGGTGCTGGAACCAAGGAGTTTTTAGGCGTGAAGACGGAAAGATGGGCACGCAGATGTGTGACTGTTGGCGCAAATAGAATTCTTATATGGCGGGAAATAGCGATTTGATATAGTGTTGCCTTTAGAAGAACATGAGAGGGTTCTGTTGCTGAGTTCTCTGGGTTGTCTTGTTGGAGTTGTTCATCTTGGACAGTGAGATGATGGGTGATATCTTCAACGAGTGCTGTGTGAAACTCGGCTTTAGAGGAGCCGATGATCAGTGTTGCAGGATATCTGTAGTATGATGTGATATATGATAGAAGCTCTGAAGGAGTTGCTGGTGCGAGGACGACGGGTTGCGATGTCATGATTGATATGTTGTGAAAATACAGGGTAGCTTCATTCAACGAAGGAGAAAGGTTTGAGTTGTGCCAACCTCGTAGACATTCTTGCGTAACTTAGGTAAACTCAGACAAGTCCCTGGATTTTAAAGGTTATATTGCCCAGACCGTTCACTATGATGTCTAAACTTTGATCTACTCAAGAAATGTCGATATAAGATGTCATAGAGAGATAGGTTAGTAGGTAGGTGGGCAGTTGTTGAGATCCCCCACTAACTGTCACGCCCCTCCACTCCATACCTAATCCGCGACAACCACCGCCTACAGAACGTCATCTCAAACACCTACCTACACCCAATTCCGAAAATACCTCCCTCTCCTCCCAACGCGGCGTAAGCTCAGAGCTCACTCGCGCAATGGAGTCAATAGCACGCATCTCTGCTCTCATGGAGACTGGTATGCCTCTCTGCTGACCGCTCTACTTGGTGTTGAACTAACTGATTTCCTAGCGAGGGAGCTCACCCTCGATGCAGCCCAGGCGACGCGCGGTGCGCGCACGAGCTCGAAACCTCTCGATAGGAACCAGATGAAAAAGTTATTGGATAGTCGAAACGAGCGCGAGGTCCTCGACGGTTTACGGCGTGTTATCGCGGTGCGTGGTGTTGCTGTCTTCTTTGGCCATGGAGCTTGGCACTAATTAACAGTGACGAGGCAGATGATGTACCGCAACCACAAGACCTTGCCATTCTTCTCATCCGTTGTCAAGAACGTTGCATCCCCGAATATAGAGATCAAGAAGCTTGTCTACATTTACCTCATACACCATGCCGAACAGGAACCCGACCTCGCCCTGCTGTCCATCAACACTATTCAGAAATCCCTATCCGACCAGAACCCTCAAGTCCGAGCCCTCGCCCTCAAGACCATGTCGGGAATCCGAGTCCCTGTCATCAGCCAGATCGTATCTCTTGCCATCAAGAAGGGTGTTGCCGACATGAGCCCCTACGTGCGGAAAGCCGCTGCTCTTGCGATCCCAAAATGCCATCGATTAGACCCGAGTCAAGCGCCGCAGCTGATCGAAAACCTGTCGACTTTGTTGGGCGACAAGCAATATTACGTCGCTGGAGCTGCCGTGTCAGCTTTCTTGGAGATTTGCCCTGACCAAATAGATCTTATACATAAACATTATCGCGCGCTGATAAAGCAAGTGGTGGACATGGACGAATGGAGCCAACTGGCGACACTGCGGCTCATGACGTATTATGCACGAAAGTGTTTCCCACGAAAGTCGAAATCACCGGATGAACCTACCGAAACCGCCCAGGAACAGAAAGTAGACGACTTTTACGGTGAATCACGACAGGGCAATCGAGGTCAAGGTTCTTCTTCAGTTCTGGACCCAGACCTCGCATTGCTACTGAATGGAATCAGACCTCTTCTACAAAGCCGAAACGCTGGTGTTGTTGTCGCTGTTACTAGATGCTACGTTGACATTGGCACACCGGAATATGTGAAGCAGGCTATCGGCCCATTGATTGCTTTGCTGCGTGGAGCTCAGGACATACAGCAGACTGCCCTCTTTAATATTGTTTCTGTGTGTCTTATTCGACCCGCAGACTTTGTTAAATATGCTAGCCACTTCCTTGTTCGGGCTACTGACACGGCCCCTATATGGGAACTGAAGTTGGAGATCCTAACCATCATTTTCCCCCACAGTCCTTCGCATGTCAAGAGTCTTATTCTAAAGGAATTAGAACACTTCTCGCAAGGAACAAACAAAGCATTAGTTCGTGAGGCGGTGCGTGCCATTGGCCGCTGTGCCCAGACCGATACCACTACAGCTCCTCGATGCTTGAAGCTACTGTTGGGCCAAATCACAAGTCTCGATGGCACCCTTGCTGCCGAGTCACTGACTGTAATCCGTCACCTGATACAACAGGATGTTCAGGGACATGTTGGAACCGTCGTGCGGCTAGCGAAGAACCTCGACTCAGCAACGGATCCCCAGGCGCGCGCAACAATTATTTGGCTGGTGGGTGAATTTTCAGGCCTCCATGGAGAGGACAACATCGCACCGGATGTTCTTCGAATCCTGCTTAAAGAGTTCACCAATGAATCGCCAGTTGCCAAGCAACAGATTCTACTCTTAGCGGCCAAGGTGTACCTTCATCACATCAATCGCAAGAGCGAAGCGGAAAAGGAGCAGGATGCAGAGGAAGATTCGCCCATGGAGACAGACACCCATCCTATTGTGAGACTATGGGAGTATGCCCTTCTCCTTGTCAGATACGATACGTCATTCGACCTTCGTGATCGTGCGAGGATGTATCGGTCGCTTCTTGCGGTACCTCAGCTGGCTACTTTGATGTTGCTTGCTGAGAAACCTGCCCCCCAGGCTCCAAGTCCATCTGAATCTCGAAAGGAATTCTTACTGGGCTCTTCCACACTGGTACTTGCGGGCGGTGGTGGTATTCATGGTCTCAGGGGATATGAACCCTTGCCAGACTGGGTCGAGGAAGGGCAGCAGCCTGACCGTCGACTTCGAGAGCCTGAAGGCGGCCAAAGTTCCAGGTACGATGTCGAAAGAAGCACACTACCTGCTAGCGACAGGCTGGATGAGGCTGCGAAGACAGTCATGCCCACCAAGGCCAACGGTACAGGCGAAGCGGTGGGTACAAAGACTTTGGACGATTGGCTCGGAGAAGAAAAGGAAACTGAGGAGTCATCAGAAGAGACAGAAGAAGAATCATCCGAAGAGGACGACGATGAGGAAGATGATGATGATGATGATGATGACGACGACGATGAGGAGGAGGAAGAAGACGAGGAAACAGACAGTGACGATGATGGGGAGGCCGATAGACTGGTAAAGTCCTAATATCGATAGAAAGCATTATAAAAAAGACGTTTATAAATAGCTAAACTCATCCGAGTCTTACAGATCCTTCTAGTATCGTTCCAAGCGATAAACACCCTGCGCCCTGTTCCAAACAAACCCATATCGAATAGGCTGTATCAATTTCCCAATACAAATATCTCAACTATAAACTTTTAAGCATTGCGAGAGTGTTCAACCTTTCTCTCTTCGCTAGAAGACTCAGCAGGTGTCTCGCCCTCGGTGGTCTTGCTTCGTCGCATATTAGCCGCCATCTGGGGGAAGAAGATACCAGGATGGAAAGCAGTCAAACAGAAGCCTGTCACAAGAACAAGAGTGCTGTCAAGTACAAGGAAGCTAGGCTCATCCTGCATGATGTGGTTACCCCAACCACCAGCCATCTCTGCAATTCTGCATTTTCTCGCGTCAGCTGATGTCAGAAACATGGGAATACCGGAACACCGGAGTTTAAAAAATGAGGGGACTAACCGGTAGATGCAACGTGTAAGAATGGCAAAGTAAGCAACCGTTACAGCGAAGCCAAACAGCCGGAATTTCTTATCGCGCCAGACACGCAGCGACTCAGGGGCAACGTCGGAGCCGTGCATGTACTTCTTCACGCGGAGGTAGTAGTCGGTTCCCATTGTACCAAAGGCGAGCAGGACAACGACTTGGAGAACAACACCAGCGATGATGGTCCTGTTACCGTTGGTAGCCAGGTCGGGCTGGTCACGCTTGGCTGCTGCTGCGATGCCACCACCGATGGCCTGGATGATGAGACATGACAAGTCGGCGGGGAGGAAAACTCTCGGGTACCAGCGAGGATGGAACCGTGAGAGAGCCGGGTTGAGAGCCAAGGCGACGTGCTTGAGTGTGAGGTAGATGGCGGCACAGATGAAAGTCGGGGCGATGATGATGCAGCAGATCTGAGTCTGGAAGGCCGATGACTTCCAAGGATTAGGGTTCATTTGGAGACGACCAATGTAGCCTTGGTTGTGTTAGCATATGCATAATTCTCTTTTTCTCATGTTTTCCCAATAAGTTGGAATTGTACATGAGCTTGGCAAAACATACCGACGGTCTCAAGCAGTAGACCTGCTCCAAGGGTCGCAGCGTACGTCCATGTTCGCTTCCAAACACCTATTCCCACAGCAGAGAGGAATAGAACGGCGAAGCAGATGGTGAAGAAATAGCTGGAGCCTTTGTTGGGAACATAGCCCAGGACTGTTGCTTCAACAGGGCAGATATCGGTGATGTCTTTGCATTGGTCGAACGTCGCCGGACGACGGGCGTATAGTTCGTACATGGTGGCGATTTATTAATACAATCGACCTTGAATGTCTGAAAGAAAAAAGCAAATAAATAAATGAAAAGAGGAAAAGGGAAAGCAATATTTGTTGTCTATGTATGACGAACTAATGTATGAACTCGTTTCAAAAGATTGACCCGCTTGTACGAGATGAGGAGCCGTGTTTAATAGCAGTAGGCGTTAACAAGTTAGACCCGGCAACAGGGGAATAAATGGAGATGATGAAAGAAGGATAAATGAAAGAGAGGAAGTGGGATGCAGAGAAGGGTGCAGATACCCTCCATCCTATTCATTTCATCCATCCCATGCAGAGCTGACTCGACTGCAACCTGACCAGTCCGATTTTTGGGGACCAACACATCGGAATTCCGGGCGATAGAATGATTCCCATATATGAATCATGTACGTCACACAATATGGTTTTTTGCAGATACCTACTAAACAAAGAGGGCGAGAAGAAAACTGGCAAATCCGTAGGT